>NC_134665.1:3294070-3435532 GCF_030463565.1 Pelecanus crispus
AAAGCTGTGGCCAGCCCTCGGCGTCCACTGCCGCCGCTTCCACGGCACCACAGAGCCTGGGGCTGCTGGCTCGCCTGTGCGCCTAGGCCCGACGTACGAGGCCCGCTCGGGGGGCGTTTTTTTTTTGCCCGAAGCCGGCACGGGGCTTGCGAAACGTCGGGATTTCTCCCACGCCAAAGGGGCCAGCCCCGAAAGCTGTGGCCAGCCCTCGGCGTCCACTGCCGCCGCTTCCACGGCACCACAGAGCCTGGGGCTGCGGGCTCGCCTGTGCCGCCTAGGCCCCGACGTACGAGGCCCGCTCGGGGGGCGTTTTTTTGCCCGAAGCCGGCACGGGGCTTGCGAACGTCCGGGGATTTCTCACCACGCCAAAGGGGCCAGCCCCGAAAGCTGTGGCCAGCCCTCGGCGTCCACTGCCGCCGCTTCCACGGCACCACAGAGCCTGGGGCTGCGGGCTCGCCTGTGCCGCCTAGGCCCCGACGTACGAGGCCCGCTCGGGGGGCGTTTTTTTGCCCGAAGCCGGCACGGGGCTTGCGAACGTCCGGGGATTTCTCCCACGCCAAAGGGGCCAGCCCCCGAAAGCTGTGGCCAGCCCTCGGCGTCCACTGCCGCCGCTTCCACGGCACCACAGAGCCTGGGGCTGCGGGCTCGCCTGTGCCGCCTAGGCCCCGACGTACGAGGCCCGCTCGGGGGGCGTTTTTTTGCCCGAAGCCGGCACGGGGCTTGCGAACGTCCGGGGATTTCTCCCACGCCAAAGGGGCCAGCCCCGAAAGCTGTGGCCAGCCCTCGGCGTCCACTGCCGCCGCTTCCACGGCACCACAGAGCCTGGGGCTGCGGGCTCGCCTGTGCCGCCTAGGCCCCGACGTACGAGGCCCGCTCGGGGGGCGTTTTTTTTGCCCGAAGCCGGCACGGGGCTTGCGAACGTCCGGGGATTTCTCCCACGCCAAAGGGGCCAGCCCCGAAAGCTGTGGCCAGCCCTCGGCGTCCACTGCCGCCGCTTCCACGGCACCACAGAGCCTGGGGCTGCGGGCTCGCCTGTGCCGCCTAGGCCCCGACGTACGAGGCCCGCTCGGGGGGCGTTTTTTTGCCCGAAGCCGGCACGGGGCTTGCGAACGTCCGGGGATTTCTCCCACGCCAAAGGGGCCAGCCCCGAAAGCTGTGGCCAGCCCTCGGCGTCCACTGCCGCCGCTTCCACGGCACCACAGAGCCTGGGGCTGCGGGCTCGCCTGTGCCGCCTAGGCCCCGACGTACGAGGCCCGCTCGGGGGGCGTTTTTTTTGCCCGAAGCCGGCACGGGGCTTGCGAACGTCCGGGGATTTCTCCCACGCCAAGGGGCCAGCCCCGAAAGCTGTGGCCAGCCCTCGGCGTCCACTGCCGCCGCTTCCACGGCACCACAGAGCCTGGGGCTGCGGGCTCGCCTGTGCCGCCTAGGCCTCGACGTACGAGGCCCGCTCGGGGGGCGTTTTTTTGCCCGAAGCCGGCACGGGGCTTGCGAACGTCCGGGGATTTCTCCCACGCCAAGGGGCCAGCCCCGAAAGCTGTGGCCAGCCCTCGGCGTCCACTGCCGCCGCTTCCACGGCACCACAGAGCCTGGGGCTGCGGGCTCGCCTGTGCCGCCTAGGCCCCGACGTACGAGGCCCGCTCGGGGGGCGTTTTTTTGCCCGAAGCCGCACGGGGCTTGCGAACGTCCGGGGATTTCTCCCACGCCAAAGGGGCCAGCCCCGAAAGCTGTGGCCAGCCCTCGGCGTCCACTGCCGCCGCTTCCACGGCACCACAGAGCCTGGGGCTGCGGGCTCGCTGTGCCGCCTAGGCCCCGACGTACGAGGCCCGCTCGGGGGGCGTTTTTTTGCCCGAAGCCGGCACGGGGCTTGCGAACGTCCGGGGATTTCTCCCACGCCAAAGGGGGCCAGCCCCGAAAGCTGTGGCCAGCCCTCGGCGTCCACTGCCGCCGCTTCCACGGCACCACAGAGCCTGGGGCTGCGGGCTCGCGCTGTGCCGCCTAGGCCCCGACGTACGAGGCCCGCTCGGGGGGCGTTTTTTGCCCGAAGCCGGCACGGGGCTTGCGAACGTCCGGGGATTTCTCCCACGCCAAAGGGGCCAGCCCCGAAAGCTGTGGCCAGCCCTCGGCGTCCACTGCCGCCGCTTCCACGGCACCACAGAGCCTGGGGCTGCGGGCTCGCCTGTGCCGCCTAGGCCCCGACGTACGAGGCCCGCTCGGGGGGCGTTTTTTTTGCCCGAAGCCGGCACGGGGCTTGCGAACGTCCGGGGATTTCTCCCACGCCAAAGGGGCCAGCCCCGAAAGCTGTGGCCAGCCCTCGGCGTCCACTGCCGCCGCTTCCACGGCACCACAGAGCCTGGGGCTGCGGGCTCGCCTGTGCCGCCTAGGCCCCGACGTACGAGGCCCGCTCGGGGGGCGTTTTTTTTGCCCGAAGCCGGCACGGGGCTTGCGAACGTCCGGGGATTTCTCCCACGCCAAAGGGGCCAGCCCCGAAAGCTGTGGCCAGCCCTCGGCGTCCACTGCCGCCGCTTCCACGGCACCACAGAGCCTGGGGCTGCGGGCTCGCCTGTGCCGCCTAGGCCCCGACGTACGAGGCCCGCTCGGGGGGCGTTTTTTTGCCCGAAGCCGGCACGGGGCTTGCGAACGTCCGGGGATTTCTCCCACGCCAAAGGGGCCAGCCCCGAAAGCTGTGGCCAGCCCTCGGCGTCCACTGCCGCCGCTTCCACGGCACCACAGAGCCTGGGGCTGCGGGCTCGCCTGTGCCGCCTAGGCCCCGACGTACGAGGCCCGCTCGGGGGGCGTTTTTTTGCCCGAAGCCGGCACGGGGCTTGCGAACGTCCGGGGATTTCTCCCACGCCAAAGGGGCCAGCCCCGAAAGCTGTGGCCAGCCCTCGGCGTCCACTGCCGCCGCTTCCACGGCACCACAGAGCCTGGGGCTGCGGGCTCGCCTGTGCCGCCTAGGCCCCGACGTACGAGGCCCGCCTCGGGGGGCGTTTTTTTGCCCGAAGCCGGCACGGGGCTTGCGAACGTCCGGGGATTTCTCCCACGCCAAAGGGGCCAGCCCCGAAAGCTGTGGCCAGCCCTCGGCGTCCACTGCCGCCGCTTCCACGGCACCACAGAGCCTGGGGCTGCGGGCTCGCCTGTGCCGCCTAGGCCCCGACGTACGAGGCCCGCTCGGGGGGCGTTTTTTGCCCGAAGCCGGCACGGGGCTTGCGAACGTCCGGGGATTTCTCCCACGCCAAAGGGGCCAGCCCCGAAAGCTGTGGCCAGCCCTCGGCGTCCACTGCCGCCGCTTCCACGGCACCACAGAGCCTGGGGCTGCGGGCTCGCCTGTGCCGCCTAGGCCCCGACGTACGAGGCCCGCTCGGGGGGCGTTTTTTTTGCCCGAAGCCGGCACGGGGCTTGCGAACGTCCGGGGATTTCTCCCACGCCAAAGGGGCCAGCCCCGAAAGCTGTGGCCAGCCCTCGGCGTCCACTGCCGCCGCTTCCACGGCACCACAGAGCCTGGGGCTGCGGGCTCGCCTGTGCCGCCTAGGCCCCGACGTACGAGGCCCGCTCGGGGGGCGTTTTTTTTGCCCGAAGCCAGCACGGGGCTTGCGAACGTCCGGGGATTTCTCCCACGCCAAAGGGGCCAGCCCCGAAAGCTGTGGCCAGCCCTCGGCGTCCACTGCCGCCGCTTCCACGGCACCACAGAGCCTGGGGCTGCGGGCTCGCCTGTGCCGCCTAGGCCCCGACGTACGAGGCCCGCTCGGGGGGCGTTTTTTTTGCCCGAAGCCGGCACGGGGCTTGCGAACGTCCGGGGATTTCTCCCACGCCAAAGGGGCCAGCCCCGAAAGCTGTGGCCAGCCCTCGGCGTCCACTGCCGCCGCTTCCACGGCACCACAGAGCCTGGGGCTGCGGGCTCGCCTGTGCCGCCTAGGCCCCGACGTACGAGGCCCGCTCGGGGGGCGTTTTTTTGCCCGAAGCCGGCACGGGGCTTGCGAACGTCCGGGGATTTCTCCCACGCCAAAGGGGCCAGCCCCGAAAGCTGTGGCCAGCCCTCGGCGTCCACTGCCGCCGCTTCCACGGCACCACAGAGCCTGGGGCTGCGGGCTCGCCTGTGTTGCCGAGGCCCCGACGTACGAGGCCCGCCGGGGGGGGCGTTTTTTTTTGTCCTGAAGCCGGCACGGGGCTTGCGAACGTCCGGGGATTTCTCCCACGCCAAAGGGGCCAGCCCCGAAAGCTGGGGCCAGCCCTCGGCGTCCACTCCCGCCGCTTCCACGGCACCACAGAGCCTGGGGCTGCGGGCTCGCCTGTGCCGCCTAGGCCCCGACGTACGAGGCCCGCTCGGGGGGCGTTTTTTTGCCCAAAGCCGGCACGGGGCTTGCGAACGTCCGGGGATTTCTCCCACGCCAAAGGAGCCAGCCCCGAAAGCTGTGGCCAGCCCTCGGCCCCCACTGCCGCCGCTTCCACGGCACCACAGAGCCTGGGGCTGCGGGCTCGCCTGTGCCGCCGAGGCCCCGACGTACGAGGCCCCGCTCGGGGGGGCGTTTTTTTGCCCGAAGCCGGCACGGGGCTTGCGAACGTCCGGGGATTTCTCCCACGCCAAAGGGGCCAGCCCCCAAAGCTGTGGCCAGCCCTCGGCGTCCACTGCCGCCGCTTCCACGGCACCACAGAGCCTGGGGCTGCGGGCTCGCCTGTGCCGCCTAGGCCCCGACGTACGAGGCCCGCTCGGGGGGCGTTTTTTTTGCCCGAAGCCGGCACGGGGCTTGCGAACGTCCGGGGATTTCTCCCACGCCAAAGGGGCCAGCCCCGAAAGCTGTGGCCAGCCCTCGGCGTCCACTGCCGCCGCTTCCACGGCACCACAGAGCCTGGGGCTGCGGGCTCGCCTGTGCCGCCTAGACCCCGACGTACGAGGCCCCGCTCGGGGGGCGTTTTTTTGCCCGAAGCCGGCACGGGGCTTGCGAACGTCCGGGGATTTCTCCCACGCCAAAGGGGCCAGCCCCCAAAGCTGTGGCCAGCCCTTGGCGTCCACTGCCGCCGCTTCCACGGCACCACAGAGCCTGGGGCTGCGGGCTCGCCTGTGCCGCCTAGGCCCCGACGTACGAGGCCCGCTCGGGGGGCGTTTTTTTTGCCCGAAGCCGGCACGGGGCTTGCGAACGTCCGGGGATTTCTCCCACGCCAAAGGGGCCAGCCCCCAAAGCTGTGGCCAGCCCTCGGCGTCCACTGCCGCCGCTTCCACGGCACCACAGAGCCTGGGGCTGCGGGCTCGCCTGTGCCGCCTAGGCCCCGACGTACGAGGCCCGCTCGGGGGGCGTTTTTTTGCCCGAAGCCGGCACGGGGCTTGCGAACGTCCGGGGATTTCTCCCACGCCAAAGGGGCCAGCCCCGAAAGCTGTGGCCAGCCCTCGGCGTCCACTGCCGCCGCTTCCACGGCACCACAGAGCCTGGGGCTGCGGGCTCGCCTGTGCCGCCTAGGCCCCGACGTACGAGGCCCGCTCGGGGGGCGTTTTTTTTGCCCGAAGCCGGCACGGGGCTTGCGAACGTCCGGGGATTTCTCCCACCAAAGGGGCCAGCCCCGAAAGCTGTGGCCAGCCCTCGGCGTCCACTGCCGCCGCTTCCACGGCACCACAGAGCCTGGGGCTGCGGGCTCGCCTGTGCCGCCTAGGCCCCGACGTACGAGGCCCGCTCGGGGGGCGTTTTTTTTGCCCGAAGCCGGCACGGGGCTTGCGAACGTCCGGGGATTTCTCCCACGCCAAAGGGGCCAGCCCCGAAAGCTGTGGCCAGCCCTCGGCGTCCACTGCCGCCGCTTCCACGGCACCACAGAGCCTGGGGCTGCGGGCTCGCCTGTGCCGCCTAGGCCCCGACGTACGAGGCCCGCTCGGGGGGCGTTTTTTTGCCCGAAGCCGGCACGGGGCTTGCGAACGTCCGGGGATTTCTCCCACGCCAAAGGGGCCAGCCCCGAAAGCTGTGGCCAGCCCTTGGCGTCCACTGCCGCCGCTTCCACGGCACCACAGAGCCTGGGGCTGCGGGCTCGCCTGTGCCGCCTAGGCCCCGACGTACGAGGCCCGCTCGGGGGGCGTTTTTTTTGCCCGAAGCCGGCACGGGGCTTGCGAACGTCCGGGGATTTCTCCCACGCCAAAGGGGCCAGCCCCGAAAGCTGGGGCCAGCCCTCGGCGTCCACTCCCGCCGCTTCCACGGCACCACAGAGCCTGGGGCTGCGGGCTCGCCTGTGCCGCCTAGGCCTCGACGTACGAGGCCCGCTCGGGGGGGCGTTTTTTTGCCCGAAGCCGGCACGGGGCTTGCGAACGTCCGGGGATTTCTCCCACGCCAAGGGGGCCAGCCCCGAAAGCTGTGGCCAGCCCTCGGCGTCCACTGCCGCCGCTTCCACGGCACCACAGAGCCTGGGGCTGCGGGCTCGCCTGTGCCGCCTAGGCCCCGACGTACGAGGCCCGCTCGGGGGGCGTTTTTTTGCCCGAAGCCGGCACGGGGCTTGCGAACGTCCGGGGATTTCTCCCACGCCAAAGGGGCCAGCCCCGAAAGCTGTGGCCAGCCCTCGGCGTCCACTGCCGCCGCTTCCACGGCACCACAGAGCCTGGGGCTGCGGGCTCGCCTGTGCCGCCTAGGCCCCGACGTACGAGGCCCGCTCGGGGGGCGTTTTTTTGCCCGAAGCCAGCACGGGGCTTGCGAACGTCCGGGGATTTCTCCCACGCCAAAGGGGCCAGCCCCGAAAGCTGTGGCCAGCCCTCGGCGTCCACTGCCGCCGCTTCCACGGCACCACAGAGCCTGGGGCTGCGGGCTCGCCTGTGCCGCCTAGGCCCCGACGTACGAGGCCCGCTCGGGGGGCGTTTTTTTGCCCGAAGCCGGCACGGGGCTTGCGAACGTCCGGGGATTTCTCCCACGCCAAAGGGGCCAGCCCCGAAAGCTGTGGCCAGCCCTCGGCGTCCACTGCCGCCGCTTCCACGGCACCACAGAGCCTGGGGCTGCGGGCTCGCCTGTGCCGCCTAGGCCCCGACGTACGAGGCCCGCTCGGGGGGCGTTTTTTTTGCCCGAAGCCGGCACGGGGCTTGCGAACGTCCGGGGATTTCTCCCACGCCAAAGGGGCCAGCCCCGAAAGCTGTGGCCAGCCCTCGGCGTCCACTGCCGCCGCTTCCACGGCACCACAGAGCCTGGGGCTGCGGGCTCGCCTGTGCCGCCTAGGCCCCGACGTACGAGGCCCGCTCGGGGGGCGTTTTTTTGCCCGAAGCCGGCACGGGGCTTGCGAACGTCCGGGGATTTCTCCCACGCCAAAGGGGCCAGCCCCGAAAGCTGTGGCCAGCCCTCGGCGTCCACTGCCGCCGCTTCCACGGCACCACAGAGCCTGGGGCTGCGGGCTCGCCTGTGCCGCCTAGGCCCCGACGTACGAGGCCCGCTCGGGGGGCGTTTTTTTGCCCGAAGCCGGCACAGGGCTTGCGAACGTCCGGGGATTTCTCCCACGCCAAAGGGGCCAGCCCCGAAAGCTGTGGCCAGCCCTCGGCGTCCACTGCCGCCGCTTCCACGGCACCACAGAGCCTGGGGCTGCGGGCTCGCCTGTGCCGCCTAGGCCCCGACGTACGAGGCCCGCTCGGGGGGCGTTTTTTTTGCCCGAAGCCGGCACGGGGCTTGCGAACGTCCGGGGATTTCTCCCACGCCAAAGGGGCCAGCCCCGAAAGCTGTGGCCAGCCCTCGGCGTCCACTGCCGCCGCTTCCACGGCACCACAGAGCCTGGGGCTGCGGGCTCGCCTGTGCCGCCTAGGCCCCAACGTACGAGGCCCGCTCGGGGGGCGTTTTTTTGCCCGAAGCCGGCACGGGGCTTGCGAACGTCCGGGGATTTCTCCCACGCCAAAGGGGCCAGCCCCGAAAGCTGTGGCCAGCCCTCGGCGTCCACTGCCGCCGCTTCCACGGCACCACAGAGCCTGGGGCTGCGGGCTCGCCTGTGCCGCCGAGGCCCCGACGTACGAGGCCCGCTCGGGGGGCGTTTTTTTTGCCCGAAGCCGGCACGGGGCTTGCGAACGTCCGGGGATTTCTCCCACGCCAAAGGGGCCAGCCCCGAAAGCTGTGGCCAGCCCTCGGCGTCCACTGCCGCCGCTTCCACGGCACCACAGAGCCTGGGGCTGCGGGCTCGCCTGTGCCGCCTAGGCCCCGACGTACGAGGCCCGCTCGGGGGGGCGTTTTTTTGCCCGAAGCCGGCACGGGGCTTGCGAACGTCCGGGGATTTCTCCCACGCCAAAGGGGCCAGCCCCCAAAGCTGTGGCCAGCCCTCGGCGTCCACTGCCGCCGCTTCCACGGCACCACAGAGCCTGGGGCTGCGGGCTCGCCTGTGCCGCCTAGGCCCCGACGTACGAGGCCCGCTCGGGGGGCGTTTTTTTGCCCGAAGCCAGCACGGGGCTTGCGAACGTCCGGGGATTTCTCCCACGCCAAAGGGGCCAGCCCCGAAAGCTGTGGCCAGCCCTCGGCGTCCACTGCCGCCGCTTCCACGGCACCACAGAGCCTGGGGCTGCGGGCTCGCCTGTGCCGCCTAGGCCCCGACGTACGAGGCCCGCTCGGGGGGCGTTTTTTTGCCCGAAGCCGGCACGGGGCTTGCGAACGTCCGGGGATTTCTCCCACGCCAAAGGGGCCAGCCCCGAAAGCTGTGGCCAGCCCTCGGCGTCCACTGCCGCCGCTTCCACGGCACCACAGAGCCTGGGGCTGCGGGCTCGCCTGTGCCGCCTAGGCCCCGACGTACGAGGCCCGCTCGGGGGGCGTTTTTTTGCCCGAAGCCGGCACGGGGCTTGCGAACGTCCGGGGATTTCTCCCACGCCAAAGGGGCCAGCCCCGAAAGCTGTGGCCAGCCCTCGGCGTCCACTGCCGCCGCTTCCACGGCACCACAGAGCCTGGGGCTGCGGGCTCGCCTGTGCCGCCTAGACCCCGACGTACGAGGCCCGCTCGGGGGGCGTTTTTTTTGCCCGAAGCCGGCACGGGGCTTGCGAACGTCCGGGGATTTCTCCCACGCCAAAGGGGCCAGCCCCCAAAGCTGTGGCCAGCCCTTGGCGTCCACTGCCGCCGCTTCCACGGCACCACAGAGCCTGGGGCTGCGGGCTCGCCTGTGCCGCCTAGGCCCCGACGTACGAGGCCCGCTCGGGGGGCGTTTTTTTTGCCTGAAGCCGGCACGGGGCTTGCGAACGTCCGGGGATTTCTCCCACGCCAAAGGGGCCAGCCCCGAAAGCTGTGGCCAGCCCTCGGCCCCCACTGCCGCCGCTTCCACGGCACCACAGAGCCTGGGGCTGCGGGCTCGCCTGTGTTGCCGAGGCCCCGACGTACGAGGCCCGCTCGGGGGGCGTTTTTTTTGCCCGAAGCCGGCACGGGGCTTGCGAACGTCCGGGGATTTCTCCCACGCCAAAGGGGCCAGCCCCGAAAGCTGGGGCCAGCCCTCGGCGTCCACTCCCGCCGCTTCCACGGCACCACAGAGCCTGGGGCTGCGGGCTCGCCTGTGCCGCCTAGGCCCCGACGTACGAGGCCCGCTCGGGGGGCGTTTTTTTGCCCGAAGCCGGCACGGGGCTTGCGAACGTCCGGGGATTTCTCCCACGCCAAAGGGGCCAGCCCCGAAAGCTGTGGCCAGCTCTCGGCCCCCACTGCCGCCGCTTCCACGGCACCACAGAGCCTGGGGCTGCGGGCTCGCCTGTGCCGCCTAGGTCCCGACGTACGAGGCCCGCTCGGGGGGCGTTTTTTTGCCCAAAGCCGGCACGGGGCTTGCGAACGTCCGGGGATTTCTCCCACGCCAAAGGAGCCAGCCCCGAAAGCTGTGGCCAGCCCTCGGCCCCCACTGCCGCCGCTTCCACGGCACCACAGAGCCTGGGGCTGCGGGCTCGCCTGTGCCGCCGAGGCCCCGACGTACGAGGCCCGCTCGGGGGGCGTTTTTTTGCCCGAAGCCGGCACGGGGCTTGCGAACGTCCGGGGATTTCTCCCACGCCAAAGGGGCCAGCCCCCAAAGCTGGGGCCGGCCGTCTCCCTCTCCTACTGTCTTTTTCACACCTGTTCTCGTGCTGCATGAGGCAGTATTCCAGTCTTTGTTTTTTCTGGGAATGTTTTTCCCCGCCACAGCTGTCCCCAGACTGTATAGCACAGGAGAACCCCCACTGCAACCCCCACTTTCCCCAGACCTCGCAGGTTCCGTCTCCCGTCCTTCCTACCCCCCAACCGTTCCCTGTCTCCCACACAGACCCTGCTGCCCCTACCGCCACTCCAAACCATCGTTTGGCCCCCACTCACCTTCTCTCTCCCTGCAGCCATAGCTCAGAGACCGCTATAATCCTCCCTGTGCTCCCACTGGCTCCTTCACAGCCCCCCAACACAGGGCAGCACCAGCAACATTTCCTCCTCCCCCCACAGCCACCCCTTTATAGGAAGGGGCCCTGGCCATCAGCCTCACTGCCCACCCCCGGGGCTGCTCCAGCACTGGCCACAGCTGGAGCCCCGCAGGAGCAGGGGCCATCACCTGCGCCCTGCAGCACACCAGCCCCTACCCCAGTGCCCTGTTTTTTCCTGGGATAGTGTTAATTTTCAGCCCCATGGTGCTGCATTTCAGATTTAGTATGAGAATGATGTTGGTAACACACTGATGGTGTCGTTGTTGCTAAATAGCGCTTGCAGCAGTTGAGGACTTCTTCGGCTTCCCATGCTCTGCCAGGGCACAAAAGCTGGGAGGGGGCACAGCCGGGACAGCTGGCCCAAATGGCCCAAGGGACATTCCAGCCCAAGTGGCCCAAGGGACGTTCCAGCCCAAATGACATCGGGCTCAGTAGAGAAACTGGGCGGGGGGAGGGGGGGTGTGGAGAACCACTGCTCCAGAACGAGCTGGGTAGTGGGCAGCAGCTGGTGAGCAATTGCATTGTGCATCCCTTCTTTTGTATATTCTTCATTATTATTATTATTTCCCCTTCCTTTCCTGTCCTACTACGCTGTCTTTATCTCAACCCAGGAATTTTACTTTTTTTTACCCGCCATCCCACCATTTCCAGTTCACCTCAGTTCATTTCCTGTTCACCTTCCAGTTCATTTCCAGTTTCACCTCAGGGGCAGCTCTGAGATCTTTGGGACCTCAGGGGGAGCTCCTTGGGGTCAGTTTTGGGGTCCCTGTCACCTCAGGGGCAGCTCTGGGGTCTTTGGGAGCTCCTTGGGGTCAGTTTTGGGGTCCCTGTCACCGCAGGGGCAGCTCAGGACCCCCGACGCTCCCCCTGCCCCTGGGACACCTCAGCAGTCGCTCCGGGAGCCGCGCTTGTCCGTTCAGCGGGGAACGGACGGTCGGCAGCCGGCTCCCGGAGCGACGGGCTGCTGGGCAGGAGTGGGGGCTGCCAAAAATGAGGAGCGGGGTGCAGGATGCTAGAAGGGAAAAGCAGCAGCCGGCTGGACAGGCGGGCATAGCGAGAAAGCACAAGGCAGGGAACGGGGCAGCGAGAGAAGGACGGGGAAAGGGAGCCCGACAGAGGTGAAGGAAGCAGCAGGGAGCGCATTTGGCATTTCGGAGGTGGGCTCGGGCGAAAAATGCGACTGAGCGTGCGAGCCATTTTGGGTGCGTGCGCAGGCAGGGCAAAGCCGCAGCCCCAGTCCCTGTGGTGCCGTGGAAGCGGCGGCAGGAGAGGGCGAGGGCCGGCCGGAGCTTTGGGGGCTGGGGCTGGCCCCTTTGGTGCACCCAACGCTCCCGCTGCGGGGGTCCCGGCGGTCCCGGTATGGGGTCCCGGGGCTCCCAGTACGGGGTGACCGCTGCACCCAACGCTCCCGCTGCGGGGATCCCGGCGCTCCCGGTATGGGGTCCCGGCGCTCCCAGTACAGGGCGACCACCGCACCCAACGCTCCCGCTGTGGGGGTCCCGGTGGTCCCAGTACGGGGCGACTGCTGCAACCGTTCCCGCTGTGGGGGGTCCCGGTGCTCCCGGTACAGGGTGACCGCTGCACCCAATTCTCCCAGTCCCGGCTGACCAGCGCTCCCAGTCCCAGTGCTCCCAGTACAAGGCCCCCAGTACTCCCAGTGCTCCCAGTCCAAGCCCCCAGCGCTCCCAGTGCTCCCAGTCCAAGGCCCCCAGCGCTCCCAGTGCTCCCAGTCCAAGGCCCCCAGCGCTCCCAGTGCAATCTCCCAGCGCTCCCAGCGCAAGCCCCCAGCGCTCCCAGTCCCAGTGCTCCCAGTGCAAGCCTCCAGTGCTCCCAGTGCTCCCAGTGCAAGCCCCCAGCGCTCCCAGTGCAAGCCCCCAGCGCTCCCAGTCCAAGCCCCCAGCACAAGCCCCCAGTGCTCCCAGTGCAAGCCCCCAGTGCTCCCAGTCCAAGCTCCGAGTGCTCCCAGCACTCCCAGTGCAAGCCCCCAGTGCTCCCAGTGCTCTAGTGCAAGCTCCCAGCGCTCCCAGTGCTCCCAGTGCAAGCCCCCGGCGCTCCCAGTGCAAGCTCCCAGTGCTCCCAGTGCAAGCTACCAGTGCTCCCAGCGCTCCCAGTCCAAGCTCCCAGCACTCCCAGTGCAAGCCCCTGGCGCTCCCAGTGCTCCCAGTGCAAGCTCCCAGTGCTCCCAGTCCAAGCTCCCAGTGCTCCCAGCGCTCCCAGTCCAAGCTCCCAGCGCTCCCAGTGCAAGCCCCCAGCGCTCCCAGTGCTCCCAGTGCAAGCCCCCGGCGCTCCCAGTGCTCCTAGTGCAAGCCCCCAGCGCTCCCAGTCCAAGCTCCCAGTGCTCCCAGTCCAAGCTCCCAGTGCTCCCAGCGCTCCCAGTGCTCTCAGTGCAAGCTCCCAGCGCTCCCAGTGCTCCCAGCGCAAGCTCCCAGCGCTCCCAGTCCAAGCTCCCAGTGCTCCCAGCGCTCCCAGTCCAAGCTCCCAGCACTCCCAGTGCTCCCAGCACTCCCAGTGCAAGCCCCCAGTGCTCCCAGTGCAAGCCCCCAGCACAAGCCCCCAGTGCTCCCAGTGCAAGCTCCCAGTGCTCCCAGCGCTCCCAGTGCTCTCAGTGCAAGCTCCCAGCACTCCCAGTGCAAGCCACCGGCGCTCCCAGTGCAAGCTCCCAGTGCTCCCAGCGCTCCCAGTCCAAGCTCCCAGTGCTCCCAGTGCAAGCCCCCAGTGCTCCCAGTGCAAACTCCCAGCGCTCCCAGCGCTCCTAGTGCTCCCAGCGCTCCCAGTGCAAGCTCCCAGTGCTCCCAGTCCAAGCTACCAGTGCTCCCAGCGCTCCCAGTCCAAGCTCCCAGCGCTCCCAGCGCTCCCAGTGCTCCCAGTGCTCCCAGTGCAAGCCCCCGGCGCTCCCAGTGCTCCCAGTGCAAGCTCCCAGCGCTCCCAGTGCAAGCTCCCAGCACTCCCAGTGCAAGCCCCCAGCGCTCCCAGTCCAAGCTGCCAGTGCTCCCAGCACTCCCAGTCCAAGCTCCCAGCACTCCCAGTGCTCCCAGCACTCCCAGTGCAAGCCCCCAGTGCTCCCAGTCCAAGCCCCCAGCACAAGCCCCCAGTGCTCCCAGTGCAAGCCCCCAGTGCTCCCAGTCCAAGCTCCCAGTGCTCCCAGCGCTCCCAGTGCTCTCAGTGCTCTCAGTGCAAGCTCCCAGCACTCCCAGTGCAAGCCACCGGCGCTCCCAGTGCAAGCTCCCAGTGCTCCCAGCGCTCCCAGTCCAAGCTCCCAGTGCTCCCAGTGCAAGCCCCCAGTGCTCCCAGTGCAAACTCCCAGTGCTCCCAGCGCTCCTAGTGCAAGCCACCGGCGCTCCCAGTGCAAGCTCCCAGTGCTCCCAGCGCTCCCAGTCCAAGCTCCCAGTGCTCCCAGTGCAAGCCCCCAGTGCTCCCAGTGCAAACTCCCAGCGCTCCCAGCGCTCCTAGTGCTCCCAGCGCTCCCAGTGCAAGCTCCCAGTGCTCCCAGTCCAAGCTACCAGTGCTCCCAGCGCTCCCAGTCCAAGCTCCCAGCGCTCCCAGCGCTCCCAGTGCTCCCAGTGCTCCCAGTGCTCCCAGTGCAAGCCCCCGGCGCTCCCAGTGCTCCCAGTGCAAGCTCCCAGCACTCCCAGTGCAAGCCCCCAGCGCTCCCAGTGCTCCCAGCGCTCCCAGTGCAAGCCCCCGGCGCTCCCGGTCCCGGCGGCCCCGCCTCCCCCGCACGAGCGCGGGGCGTTCCCCGCCCTCCCGGCCCCGCCCCCGGCCGCCGTGGCCCCGCCCCCGGCCGCCGTGGCCCCGCCCCCGGCCGCCGTGGCCCCGCCCCCGGCCGCCGTGGCCCCGCCCCCCCCGCGCGCCCGGCCCCGCCCCCCGCCCGGCCCCGGCCCGGCCCCGTCTCCCGGCGCGACCCGCGCGGCGCGGCCCTTCCCGGCCACCGTCGCTCCGCGCCCCGCCGGGCCGGGCCGGGCCGGTGGCCGCCGCCGCCGCCATGTCGGAGCCGCTGGGCTGGTGCGTGGAGGCCGTGCGGGCGGCGGCCGAGCCGGGGCTGGCCCGGGCGCTGCTGGCGCTGCGGACCCGCCACACCCGGCGGCCGGGAGGCGCCGCTCGGTTCCGGGAGCGGGGAGGGCTGGGGCCGCTGCTGGAGCTGCTGGGGCCTGAGCGGCCCCGCCGCACGCTCGACCTGGCCCTCAGCGTCCTCGGGAACTGCTGCACCGAGCCCGGCTGCCGCCGGCAGGCCCGGCGCCTCGGCGGCGTCCCCCGCCTCGGTGAGTGCCGGCGGCGAGAGCTCCTGGGGGGAGTGGGACGGCCCGGAGACCCCCCCCCATCCTGGGAATGGGACGGCCCGGAGACCCCCCCATGCTGGGAGTGGGACGGCCCGGAGACACCCCCCCAATGCTGGGAATGGGACGGCCCGGAGACCCCCCCCCTGCTGGGAATGGGACGGCCCGGAGACCCCCCCCCTGCTGGGAATGGGACGGCCCGGAGACCCCCCCCCCGCTGGGAATGGGACGGCCCGGAGACCCCCCCCATGCTGGGAGTGGGACGGCCCGGAGACCCCCCCTGCTGGGGGTGGGACGGCCCGGAGACCCCCCCCCATGCTGGGAATGGGACGGCCCGGAGACCCCCCATGCTGGGAATGGGACGGCCCGGAGACCCCCCCCCCTGCTGGGAATGGGACGGCCCGGAGACCCCCCCCCTGCTGGGAATGGGACGGCCCGGAGACCCCCCCATGCTGGGAATGGGACGGCCCGGAGACCCCCCCCCATGCTGGGAATGGGACGGCCCGGAGACCCCCCCCCATGCTGGGAATGGGACGGCCCGGAGACCCCCCCCATGCTGGGAATGGGACGGCCCGGAGACACCCCCCCCCTGCTGGGGGTGGGACGGCCCGGAGACCCCCCCTGCTGGGGGTGGGACGGCCCGGAGACCCCCCCATGCTGGGAATGGGACGGCCCGGAGACTTCCCCCATGCTGGGAATGGGTCTGGACACCCCCCCTCCCCATAGAGGGAATGGGACAGTCCGGAGACCCCCCCCCATACTGGGAATGGGACGGCCCAGACTCCCCCCCGCCCCCCATACTGGGAATGGGACGGCCTGGAGCCCCCCCCCCCATGCTGGGGGTGGGATGGCCCGGAGACCCCCCCCCCCCCATACTGGGATTGAGTCTGGAACCCCCCATAGGGGGAATGGGACAATCCAGACTACCCCCCCCCCCATAGGGGGAATGGGACGGCCCGGAGACACCCCCCCCCCCCCCCATACTGGGAATGGGTCTGGACACCCCCCCTCCCCATAGAGGGAATGGGACAGTCCGGAGACCCCCCCATACTGGGAATGGGACGGCCTGGAGACCCCCCCCCCCCCCATACTGGGATTGAGTCTGGAACCCCCCATAGGGGGAATGGGACAATCCAGACTACCCCCCCCCCATAGGGGGAATGGGATGGCCCGGAGACCCCCCCCCCATACTGGGATAGAGTCTGGAACCCCCCATAGGGGGAATGGGACGGCCCGGAGCCCCCCCCCATACCGGGAATGGGTCGGCCCCCACCCGCTCCCGGGAATGGGTCGGTCCGAGCCCCGCTGGGGGCAATTGGAGCATCCCGGACCCTGCCCCGCTGACCCCCAGCCTGGCCCTGGGGGTGTTCCCCTTGGCATGTCCCTAAACGCGACCTTTGACCCCTGACCTCCTCCTGGGCCTGTCCCCCTGTTCCCACAGTGGCCCTGCTGTCCTCACCGGGGCCGGAGAGCGTGCAGAACCGGGTGGCCCGCACCCTTGCCAACCTGGCGCTGGAGCCCGACGGCGCCCAGGACGTCCTCGACGCCGGTGAGCGGGGGTCCCCGAGGGGGCCCTGGGTGGCCTCGGGGGTCCCTGGGGTCTGCAGGGGACACGGGGTGGGTCTCCAGGGTGTCTCTGAGGTCCCCAGGGTTCCTCTTGGGTGTTTTTGGGGGTCCCTTGGCTGTCCGTGTGGTCCCCTAGGTGTTTTCAGGGGTCCTTTGGGTGTCCCCGAGGTCCCTGGGGGGGGGTCCCTGAGGTATTCGTGATGTCCCCAGCCCCTCCTCTGATGGGTCCCTGTGTCCCCAGCGAGTCCCTTGACGGCTTTCTCATCGCTCCGGGTGCTGGGATGTCCTCGGGGCGTCCCCTGAGGGGTGCCGTGTCCCCAACGTGTCCCTCGCTGCATTTCTCATCGCTGCCGGCAGCGGGACGTGTCCCCTAAAACGCCCGTACGTCCCCAGAGGGTGCCCCCAGCGCCCTTCTTCGCGGCTTTCTCATCCCTGGGAGCACCAGGACATCCTTGGGGTGGCCCCTCCTGGTCCCCGTGTCCCCGAGGCTCCCCCGACTCCGCATCCCCTTCACTCCGTCCCCTCCCTTGCAGGTGCCGGTCCCCTCCTGGTGTCCCTGGCCGCCTCCTGTGGCACCCCTGAGTGCCTCCACAGCGCTGCCCGTGCCCTCCGCATTTTGGGGGCCGCGCCGGCCCCCCGCCGGGCCCTGGGCCGAGCCGGGGCCGTCCGAGCCCTGGCCTCCCGCCTGGCCTCCCTCTCCCCAGCCCACCCCGCCTGCCCGGCCATCGCCCGAGCCCTGCGGGGCCTCACCGACAGCCCCGGCCCCTCGGCAGACGACGTGGCCCCCGCTTTGCCTGCCTTGGCCGCCCTGGCCGCTCACGCCAAGCGGGACCACCGCCAACCCGCCCTGGGAGCCATTGCCAACGCCTGCGCCCGCGCCCCGCTCCGACCCGCCCTGGGGGCCGCCGGCGCGGTGGAGGCGGTGACCGAGGAGGTGAGGAGGGCGTTGGCGTCCCCCAACGTCACCGGAGCCACCGTTGCCGTCCGGGCGCTTTGCCTGCTGTGCCGGGAAGCCGTCAACCGGGCACGGGTACGGGCGGCCGGCGGTTTGGGGCTGCTCCTGCGTCTCCTGGCCGAGCCCCGCGCCCGGCCGTGGCGGCCCCGCGTCCTCCTGGCTTTGGCCGCCTTCGCCTACGACCAGGAGGCGCTGACGGCCCTGGAGGCTCGGGGCCTCGTCCCGCTGCTCGCCGACGTCCTGCGGGCCCGGGCCGACGAGGAGGAGGAGGAAGATGAGGAAGAGGACGAGGAGGAAGATGAGGAGGAGGAGGACGAAGCCGCCGCGTCGTGCGATCTGCCCCGGGAGCTGCCTGGCCCGCCTGGGGCTGGGGCGGCTGCCAGAAGCTTGCGGGGACTCAAGTGAGTAGGGGGACGGACAGACAGACAGACAGGCTTTTGGGGGGGAGGGCTGCGGGGCTTTGGCACCTCCTGGGGGGGTCCCTTGAGGTGGTCGAGACCTTGAGGGGGATCCTTCAGGGGTCCCTGGGGGTCTTTGGGACCTCAGGGGGGCTCCTTGGGGTCAGTTTTGGGGTCCCTGTGATCTCGGGCAGCCCTGGGATCTTTGGGAGCTCCTTGGGGTCAGTTTTGGGGTCCCTGTCACCTCAGGGGGGACTCCTTGGGGTCAGTTTTGGGGTCCCTGTCACCTCAGGGGCAGCCCTGGGGTCTTTGGGACCTCAGGGGGGCTCCTTGGGGTCAGTTTTGGGGTCCCTGTCACCTCAGGGGGGACTCCTTGGGGTCAGTTTTGGGGTCCCTGTCACCTCAGGGGCAGCCCTGGGATCTTTGGGACCTCAGGGGGGCTCCTTGGGGTCAGTTTTGGGGTCCCTGTCACCTCAGGGGGGACTCCTTGGGGTCAGTTTTGGGGTCCCTGTCACCTCAGGGGCAGCCCTGGGATCTTTGGGACCTCAGGGGGGGCTCCTTGGGGTCAGTTTTGGGGTCCCTGTCACCTCAGGGGCAGCCCTGGGATCTTTGGGACCTCAGGGGGGGCTCCTTGGGGTCAGTTTTGGGGTCCCTGTCACCTCAGGGGCAGCTCTGGGACCTCAGGGGGGCTCCTTGGGGTCAGTTTTGGGGTCCCTGGGATCACCCTCGGCGTCCTTGGCAATAGAACAGGGGTGCGGGGGGGTCCCCAGCCCTTTGTGCCAGGGTGGGGAGGCGGGGGGAGGTCCAGGCTGTCCCTCAGTGACACCCTGGGGGTCCGGGGCCATCCCTGTCCCCCCACCCAAACTGCTCAGCCCCCCCCATTTCTCCCCCCAGGTCCTGGCTCCTCTCTGAAGCTGCCTCCCCACCACCCTCCCCCCCGTCCTCCACCGCCGCCCCCCACTGCCCCTCACCCCCCCCGCCGCCGCCTGCCCCCCATGGGGGCCCTGGCCCTGCCCCAGGGGGTGGGCGAGGGGGACCCCTGGCTCCCCGAAGCCCCCGCTCTCCTACTTTTGGGGCGCCTAGCAGCTGCCGACGAGCCCAGCCGAGCCCTGGCCACTGCCCCCGTTGTTTCGGGGCTCCTTCGCTACCTGACGGGGGTTCCAGCCCCGGCCCCCCGGGCTGCCCGGGTGCTGCAGCGTCTGACAGGGCACCCTGCTTTTCTGGGGGCACTGGTCCGGGCTTACGTCCCCTCCCTGCTCCGCTCCTGGCTGGTCCTTGGCCTCGCTCCGCCCCAGGCCGAGGAGCTCTCGCGGCCTGGGGGACCCAGGCGTCCGGCTGCCCCCCCTCACCCCCGCCAGGCACGCCTCAAGGAGCTGGGTGAGTTGGGGGGGGTGGGGGGGGGAGGCTTCAGGGGGCTAATCGGGGTCCTCAGGAGTCACGGCTGGCCTTTGGGTGTCACCAGGGGTTCCTGGGGGGGCTACTGGGGGTCCTTGCTGGCCTTTGGGGAGTCCTGAGGGGGGCTTTTGGGGGTCCCAGGGGATCCTTGCTGGCCTTTGGGGGTCTCCAGGTGTTCTGGGGGACTATTGGGGGTCCCCGGGGGGTCCTGGGGGACTATTGGGAGATGCCAGGGGTCCTGGGTGGCCTTTGGGTGTCACCAGGGGTTATTGGGGGTCCCTGGGGGGTCCTTTCTGGCCTTTGGGGGTCTCCAGGTGTTCTGGGGGGCTGTTGGGAGTCCCTGGGGGGGTCCTTGCTGGCCTTTGGGGGTCCCCAGGGGTCCCTGGGGAGGGGACTATTGGGGGTCCCTGGGTGGCCTTTGGGGGTCCCTGGGGAGTCCTGGGGGACTATTGGGAGACGCCAGGGGTCCTGGGTGGCCTTTGGGTGTCACCAGGGGTTATTGGGGGTCCCTGGGGGGTCCTTTCTGGCCTTTGGGGGTCCCCAGGGGTTCCTGGGGGACTATTGGGAGTCCCTGGGGGGTTCCTGGGTGGCCTTTGGGTGTCACCAGGTGTTCCTGGGGAGTCCCTGGGGTCCCCTGGGTGGCCTTTGGGGGTCCCCGGAGGGTCATGGGTGGTCTTTGGGGATCTCTGAGGTGTCCCCAGCGGGCTATTGAGGGTTCCTGAGGAGTCCTTGGGAGATTATTGGGCATCTGTGGGGGTCCTTGGAGGACTTTGGGGGTCCTGAATGGCTTTTTGGGGGGGTCCCTGGTGGCTTTTGGGGGTCCCCAGTTGTCCCTTGGGGGATCTTTAGGGGTTCTTGGAGTCTCCAGAGGGCTGCTGGAGGTCTCCAGGGGTCCATGGGGGGCTATTGGGGGTCTTGGGTGCTGGTTTGGGTCTCCCAGGGTGACCCTGGCGGGCAGGGGAGAGGAGGTAGGATCCATAGCGGGATCCTATAGACCTGACCCCCTCCCATATGTCCCCGTGTGTGTCCCCCCCCAGGTGAGGGACTCCTGCGCAACCTGGGGGCGGCAGCGGCAGCCCCCTTCGGCGTGGGGCTGCTGACCCACATGCTGCGCTGCGGGGCCCCCCCGGCCCGCCTGGCCTGCGCCACCGCCCTGCCCCTGCTCGCCAGGTACTGACCCTATAGAGCCGCTGTAGGTTCCCCGCTACAGCGTCCCTGCAGCCCCCGTGGCCCCCCAGAACTGGCCCGTAACTCATCTGGGGGGTCCCTCATGCATTCCCCTGCGGCTGAGCCCCTATGTCTCCTATAGAGCTCTATATGTCCCCTATATACGGTGTCCCTGTCGCCCCCCAGAACCGGCCCCGTGTGTTCTGCAGCTGGGCCCCCAAGTCCTCTATAGAGCCCCATACATCATCTATAGAGATTTCTATGTCCCCTATAGAGCCCCTGCAGCGCTCCAGAACCAGCCCCATAACCCACCTGGGGAGTTCCCTCGCAGATTCCCACTTGTTCGCTTGTCTCCGGTGCTTATAGAGCCTCTCTAGAGCCCCATAGGATCCATATGGGGTCCCAGAACCAGCCTGTAGATCCCGCATGGGTGCTCAGTCTGGATTTCTTTAGCCAAGGCTGTGCATCCACTGTATGTTCTCTATAGGTGGCCCTCTAGATCCACTATAGCCAATTTCCAAAGTATTTCCTATAGATTCCCCATAACAAACCCTGTAGATATTCTGTAGGTTGCCTCTAAGTGCCTCATCGTGAGTGCAATAATTTCCTATAGATCTCATGTTGCTGGCCCCGTGGAGGCCCTGTAAGTCCTCTATAGATCCCCAGTGCCCAAGTCTGTAGATCACCTATAGGGTCCCCTGCAGAACTCCCACAGGCAGCCCTGTAGGTTCCCTGTAGGTGCCCCATAGGCAGCCCCGTTAGTCCCCTATGGATGCCTCATAGGCAGCCCCGTAGGTCTCACACATTTCCTACCTGTAGCCCTGTAGTTCTCCCATAGATCTGCCTATAGATTTTCTGTATGTTCCCTCTGTCTGCCCCCCCCGATGTCATCAGCATGTCATTGATGTGTCATTAGCACATGCAGCCCAATGTCCCCTGGGGTGGGGGGTGGCCCTAGACCCTGTAAGCATCCCCTACGCGTTGGCGTGATGTCATTGGCATCATGATGGCGTGAGTCACAGCGTTGGCGCAACCCATGACGTTGGCATCGTGTTGGCATCACCTACGGCGCTGGTGCCACACTGCCGTGGCCCATGACGTTGGCGTCATGTTGGCATCACCTACGGCGCTGGCGCCACGTTGCTGTGGCCCATGACGTTGGTGTCATGTTGGCGTCACCTACGGCGTTGGCGCCACGCTGCCGTGGCCCATGACGTTGGCGTCATGTTGGCATCACCTACAGCGTTGGCGCCACATTGCCGTGACCCACATCATTGCCGGGACCCGTGGTGTTGGTGTCATGTTGGTGCGACCCGCAGTGTCGATTCCACATTGGCGTGACCCACGTCATTGGCATGACCCATGTTGGCGGCGTCACGTTGGCGTGACCCACATCGTTGGCGTGACTCAAGTCATTATTGTCACGTTGGTGTGACCTGTGTTGTTGGTATGACCCTTAGCACTGGTGTGACGTCAACGTGACCCTCGGCATCCCTTTGCCGTGACGTTGGCGTGACACGTGTCCTTGGCATGCGCAGGCCGGCGTCCCCGGCGCGGGGGCTGCTGTGGGGAGGGGGGGCGGTGGCCCTGCTGCTCTCGGCGGTGGCCCGGGGCCCTGCGTCCCCCTACGAGCCCCCCCCCGCCTTCGCCCTCTACGCTGCCGATGCTATCGCCCTCCTGCGGGGACACGCCGGGGACACGCTGGGGGACATCGGGGACGTGCCGGGAGATGGCAAGGACAAACCTGGACACACCGTTGCTGAGGAGCTGCAGGTACAGCCCCATGGGGCGCTGGGGACATGTGGATGGGGACGTTGGGGATGTGGAGGGTTGTTGAGGACCTGTAGGGACACCGAGGACGCGTTTGGGGACATTTGGATCGTTAGGGACTCATGGGGACGGATGTATGGGGATGTTGGGGAGATCGGGGATCCCTTGGGGACATCCAGATGGGGACCTATGGGGGGGACGTTGGGAATGCCCACGGACTCACAGGTGCTGTTGGGGACATGGGGGACCTGCAGGTGCACAGAGATGGGGACACCAAGGACCCGTGGGGACACGGGGATGCCGAGGACCTGTGGGGACAGGTGGACAGACATGGGGACAGCGGCAACGCCCTTGGGGAGAACGGTGACTTGCAGAGACCTCTGGACCGACACAAGGACCTCAAGGACCCATGGGGACACACAGACACCTTCGGGGACACTGAGGACACCTGGGGACACGTGGATGGCCACGCGAGCTCTCCTGCGGATGGACACGGTGACATTGGGGACACGCCAGGGTGCACTGACGGACATGGGGACCCATGGGGACACGCGGACGGACTTGGGGATGCTGATGAGTCATGGGGACCCACAGGGTCCCCATGTCCCCTGTCCCCTGTGACCCTCTACCCCCCGCCCCTGCTGTCCCCTGTGTCCCCCTGTCCCCAAGTACCTCCAGAGCCATTTTCCCCCAGGGCCCCCCTGTCCACAAGCGTCCCCAAGGGCTGCTAAACGTCCCCGAGCATCCTCTTGTCCCCAGCTGTCTCCAAATACTCCCAACCTCCATTCCCAAGTGGCCCCAAGACCCCCCAAATGTCCCCTACTGTCCTCTTCTCCACTGTCCCCAAACATCCCCAATTCATGTCCCCGGGTGTCTTTGAGGTCCTGCAACCCATGTCCCCAACTGTCTCTGTGTCCCCAGGTGTCCTCAAGCCCCCTGACCCCTGTTCCCAATCGTCCCCGTGTCCATGGGTGTCCCCAGTGTCCTCCAACCCATCACCACCATCCCCATGCCACCGGACGTCCCCAAGGTCCTCCTCCAACCCATCTCCCCAACCATCTCCAAATCCCCAAGCCTCCCCAAGCTCCTCCAACCCATCTCCACCACCATCTCCAGCCCCCCGAGCGTCCCCAACCCCCCCAGCCACCCATCCCCCTGTGTCCCCAACATGTCCCTATGCCCGGACCCCCCACGACCTCCTCCTCCTCCCCAATGGAGCCCACCCCGGGGTGCCAGTGGCCCGGGCAGCCCTGACTCGGGGGTCCCCTGTCTTGGGAGCCATGTTGGGGGGGTCCTTCGCCGAGGCCCACCAGGCCGCGGTGGCCTTGGGCTGTGCCCCCCGCCACCCTCTCCTCCTCCTCCTCCATTTTGTCCATGGCTGCCGTGGCCGCCCCAGGGACGGGTGTCCCCTCCTGTCGCCCCCCGTGTCCCCCGCCGCTGCTGGCGCTGCCATTGCCTTGGCCCGCCGTTACCTGGTGGATGGCTTTGAGGGTGTCATGGCCACCGCCGTCACCGCGTCCCCCGGTGCCCTCTGGGCCTTGGCTGAGCGGTGGGGTTGCGCCCCGTTGGCCGCCCGGGCTGCCCAGGCCATTTTGGGGGGGCCACCACACAACGTGGCCCCCCGCTTGGTTCGGGTGGCCCGCCTGGCCCGATGTCCCCCTCGCCTGGCCCGGGCGTTGATGGCTGCTGTGGCGCCCCGGGGGGCCCGGCCCCACCTTGATATGGGGGAGCCCTGGGGAGGGGGTGACCCCCTGCTGCGACCCCCCGGAGACACCAATGGGGACCTTGGGGATGTCCAGGAGGACCTCAGGGACCTAGAGGATGACTTTGGAGTCCCTTACGAGGACCTTGGGGACACCCAGGGAGACCTCAGCAACGTGACAGACCCCTTTGGGGACCCATCTATGGATGTTGGGGACCCCTTAGGTGAAGATGATGTGGACATGGAGGTCAAGGGGCCTCTCTAAGACCTTGGGGACCCCCAGCAGGACCTTGGGGACCCCTTTGGGGATCTTGGGGACCACTGCATGGGTGTTGGGGACCCCTTAGATGAAGATGAGGACATGGAGGTCAGGGACCTCCCTAGGACCTTGGGGACCCCCAGCAGGACCTTGGGGACCACTGCATGGGTGTTGGGGACCCCTTAGATGAAGACAAGGAGGACGTGGAGGTCAGGGACCTCTCTAAGACCTTGGGGACCCCTCTGGATGTTGGGGACCCCTTAGATGAAGATGATGTGGACATGGAGGTCAGAGGACTTCTCTAAGACCTTGGGGGCTCTTTTATGGGTCTTGGGGACCCCTTGGATGAAAATCAGGAGGACATGGAGGTCAGGGGACCTTTCTAAGACCTTGAGGACACCCTGGAGGACCCCTTTATGGCTGCTAGGGACCCCTTAGGCAGAGGTGAGGGGGACAAAGAGATCAGGAGAGCTCTCTGAGATCTTGGGGACACCTTTAGGGACCTTGAGGAGATGGAGGACACCTTCAGGGACCTCCATGTGGACCTTGGGGAAGACTTTGTGGACTTTAAGAACATGGTGGACCTTCTTGGGGACCCCTCTATGGGTGTTGGGGTCCCCTTAGATGAGGAGGAGGACATGGAGGTCAAGGGACCTCTTGAAGACCTCGAGAACACCCATTAATCTTGGGGACACGCTGAAGGACCATAGTGACTTTGGAGAGCACTTAGATGAAGATGAGGAGGACATGGAGGTTGAGTGGCCTCCGTGGGGACCTCAGGGACCCCCTTGAGGACCTTGGGGGGGTCTCCTCGATGTGTTAAGGCCTTTTTTGATGATGAAGATGAGGCCAGGGAGGTGGGGAGCCCCCCAAAAAGGACTTGGGACCCCCCCCATGAGGGCCTTGGGGACCTGCTTGAGGACCCTGGGGACCTCATCTAGACGTTGAGGCTTTTTTTGATGATGGTGAGGCCGGGGAGGTGGGGGACCCCCAATGGGGACCTTGAGGACCCCCAAGATGGCACATAGGGTGGTGGCATGAGGGGAGGAGGCCCAGATTTGGGGAGGAAGGCACGGTTTCAGGGCACCCCTTGGGTGACAGGGGGACCCCCCCACGTTATGGGGCATTCCCACAGTGTCTGGGCAGGGCTGCTACGGGACGGGGCACTCGGTTTCAGGTTGATTTCACGGGGTTTTGGGGTCGTGACTGTAGCGAAGCAACGCACAATAAAGGAGGTGAAATCGCTCCGGCATCGTGAGGCTCCAGGCCCCCGTATCCCACAGACCCAGGTGTGCGTGCCCCCCATGTCCCATGGAGCCAGGTGTGCGTGCCCCCCATGTCCCATGGAGCCAGGTGTCCAGGCACCCCGTATCCCATGGCCCCAGGCATCTGGCTCCTCAATATCCCATGGACCCACGTGTGTGTCCCCCCCAGCCCTGTATCCCATGGACCCGCATGTGTGTCCCGGCCCTGTATCCCATGGACCCGCATGTGTGCGTCCGGTCCCTGTATCCCATGGACCCACATGCGTGTCCCCCCCCCCAGCCATGTATCCCATGGCCCTGCATGTGTGTGTCCCGGCCCTGTATCCCATGGATGCAGGCATCTGGGTCACCCTCCCATATCCCACAGCCCCAGATGTGTCCCCTGTTCCCCCCCATATCCCCTGGGCCCAGATGTGTCCCGTGTCCCCCCCCATATGCCACGGCCCCAGATGTGTCCCGTGTCCCCTCTCCCATATCCCACAGCCCCAGATGTGTCCCCTGTTCCCCCCCCATATCCCACAGCCCCAGATGTGTCCCCTGTTCCCCCCCATATCCCCTTGGCCCAGATGTGTCCCCTGTCCCCACCCATATCCCCCGGGCCCAGATGTGTCCCGTGTCCCCCCCCCATATCCCCCGGGCCCAGATGTGTCCCGTGTCCCCTCTCCCATATCCCCCGGCCCCAGATGTGTCCCGTGTCCCCTCTCCCATATCCCCCAGCCCCAGATGTGTCCCGTGTCCCCTCTCCCATATCCCCCGGGCCCAGATGTGTCCCGTGTCCCCCCCCCCATATCCCACGGCCCCAGATGTGTCCCGTGTCCCCTCTCCCATATCCCACGGCCCCAGATGTGTCCCGTGTCCCCTCTCCCATATCCCACGGCCCCAGATGTGTCCCGTGTCCCCCCTCCCATATCCCACGGCGCCAGATGTGTCCCGTGTCCCCCCTCCCATATCCCACGGCCCCAGATGTGTCCTGTGTCCCCCCCATATCCCATGGATCCAGATGTGTCCCATGCCCCCCTCCCATATCCCACAGATCCAGATGTGCCCCCCCACCCCACGGTCCCAGATGTCTATATCCCCATATCCCGCGGCCCCAGATGTGTCCCGTGTCCCCCCTCCTATATCCCGCGGATCCAGATGTTCCCCCTCCCATATCCCACGGATCCAGATGTGTCCCGTGTCCCCACCCCCATATCCTGCGGATCCAGATGTGCCCCCCTCCCATATCCCATAGCCCCAGATGCGTCCCGTGTCCCCCCTCCCATATCCCATGGATCCAGATGTTCCCCCCCATATCCCACGGCCCCAGATGTGTCCCGTGTCCCCCCTCCTATATCCCATGGATCCAGATGTACCCCCCTCCCATATCCCATGGATCCAGATGTGCCCCCTCCCATATCCCGCAGATCCAGATGCATCCTGTGTCCCCCCTCCCATATCCCATGGATCCAGATGTTCCCCCCTCCCATATCCCACGGCCCCAGATGCGTCCCGTGTCCCCCCCTCCCATATCCCATGGATCCAGATGCGTCCCGTGTCCCCCCTCCCATATCCCGCGGATCCAGATGTGTCCCGTGTCCCCCTCCCATATCCCATGGATCCAGATGTTCCCCTCTCCCATATCCCGCGCATCCAGATGCGTCCCGTGTCCCCCCCCATATCCCATGGATCCAGATGTGTCCCGTGTCCCCCCTCCCATATCCCGCGGATCCAGATGTGCCCCCCTACCATATCCCACGGCCCCAGATGCGTCCCGTGTCGTCCGCCCCCCCATATCCCATGGATCAAGATATTCCCCCCCATATCCCGCGCATCCAGATGCGTCCCGTGTCCCCCCCCCATATCCCATGGATCCAGATGTGTCCCGTGTCCCCCCTCCCATATCCCGCGGATCCAGATGTGCCCCCCTACCATATCCCACGGCCCCAGATGCGTCCCGTGTCGTCCGCCCCCCCATATCCCATGGATCAAGATATTCCCCCCCATATCCCGCACATCCAGATGCGTCCCGTGTCCCCCCCCCCCATATCCCATGGATCCAGATGTTCCCCCCTCCCTTATCCCGCGGATCCAGATGTGTCCCGTGTCCCCCCTCCCATATCCCATGGATCCAGATGTTCCCCCCCCCCATCCCGCGGATCCAGATGTGTCCCGTGTCCCCCCTCCCATACCCCATGGATCCAGATGTTCCCCCCCATATCCCGCGGATCCAGATGTGTCCCGTGTCCCCCCGCGCTTCCCCCCCGGCCCCAGCTGTGCCCCCCCCGCTCCCGTATCCCCCGGCCCCAGGCGTCCGGCCACTTCCCCCGTTCCCTGGCCGGCACCCAGGGCCGCCGGGCGCTTCCATACATGGGCACCGAGGGGCCCGCGCGGGGCGACGTCACGGGGGGGCCGCACCCAGTGCCGGCCATGGACGACCTGGGTAAGAGCGGCCCGCGGCCCTCGGTCCTGGCTGCGGCCGTCCGTCTGTCCGCCGCGGACCCCCTGCTGCTGGGGCGGCCGAGGGGGCATGGTCGGGCCCGGGCGCCTGGGGCCGGGGGTGCCGGGAGGGGTGGGTGTCCGGACACCCGGGTCTGTGGGTGCCACGAGGGGTGGGTGCCGGGAGGGGTGGGTGTCCGGACACCCGGGTCTGTGGGTGCCGGGAGGGGTGGGTGTCCGGACACCCGGGTCTGTGGGTGCTGTTAGGGATGGGTGCCTGGATGCCTGGGTCTGTGGGTGCTGGGAGGGATGGGTGCCTGGGCGCCTGGGTACATGGGTGCTGTTAGGGTTGGGTGCCCGGACACCTGGGTCATGGGTGCTGGGAGGGATGGGTGCCTGGATGCCCGGGCCCACCCGGATGCCTGGGTCTGTGGGTGCTGGGAGGGATGGGTGCCTGGACACCTGGGTCTGTGGGTGCCAGGAGGGATGGGTGTCCGGGCGCCTGGGTACATGGGTGCTGGGAGGGATGGGTGCCCAGATGCCTGGGTCCCCTAGAGAATATGGGTGCTGTTAGGGATGGGTGCCTGGACACCTGGGTTCATGGGTGCCAGGAGGGACGGGTGCCCGGACACCTGGGTCCATGGGTGCCAGGAGGGATGGGTGCCTGGACACCTGGGTCCGTGGGTGCCAGGAGGGATGGGTGCCCAGACACCTGGGTCCATGGGTGCTGTTAGGGATGGGTGCCCGGATGCCTGGGTCCGTGGGTGCCGGGAGGGACGGGTGCCCGGACACCTGGGTCCATGGGTGCTGTTAGGGATGGGTGCCCGGACACCTGGGTCCATGGGTGCCGGGAGGGACGGGTGCCCGGACACCTGGGTCCATGGGTGCTGTTAGGGATGGGTGCCCGGATGCCTGGGTCCATGGGTGCCAGGAGGGATGGGTGCCCGGACACCTGGGTCCGTGGGTGCCGGGAGGGATGGGTGCCCGGACACCTGGGTCCATGGGTGCTGTTAGGGATGGATGCCCGGATGCCTGGGTCCGTGGGTGCCGGGAGGGATGGGTTGCCCAGATGCCTGGGTCCGTGGGTGCCGGGAGGGATGGGTGCCCGGACACCTGGGTCCATGGGTGCTGTTAGGGATGGATGCCCGGATGCCTGGGTCCGTGGGTGCCGGGAGGGATGGATGCCCGGATGCCTGGGTCCGTGGGTGCCGGGAGGGATGGGTGCCCGGACACCTGGGTCCATGGGTGCCGGGAGGGATGGGTGCCCGGACACCTGGGTCCGTGGGTGCCAGGAGGGACGGATGCCCGGACACCTGGGTCCATGGGTGCTGTTAGGGATGGGTGCCCGGATGCCTGGGTCCCCCCTGGACGCCTGGGTCCCTCACCCCACCCCACCCCCAGACGCCTTACTGGCAGACCTGGAGACGACAACGTCGCACCTCGCCCGGCGGCCGGTGCTGCTGACGGACCCACCAGGTGGCTCCCCCCGCCCCCACCTGCCCTCCGGCCCCGGCGCGGACCCCCCCCGGCCACCCCCACCCCCCTACGACCCGGTGAGCTCGGGCATCTTGGGGACCTTTGGGGGATGCTGGGGACATTGAGGATGTGGGTGGCTTTGGGGGTACAGGGGACCTTGGGGGCCATGGGCGTAAGGGGGGAGCTTTGGGGACATTGGAGGACCTTGGGGGGCCTCGGGGCATGGGGGGCTTTGGGGATGTTGGAGACCTTGGGGATGTTGGGGACCTTGGGGACATTGAGTGGATTTGGGAAACTGGGGCCATGAGGGGCCCTGGGGACATCGGGGGATGCTGGGAACCTTGGGGACATGCGGGGGGGCTTTGGGGATATTGGGGGCTTTGGGGACATGGAAGGAGGGGCCCAGGGGACATGGGAGCCTTTGGAGGACTTGGGGACCTTGGGAGCATTGCAGGGCCCGTGGAGGACCTTGGGGACATGGAGGTTGGAGATGGGGGACAGTGGGGTTGGGGACCCCTGGGACAAGGATGATTGGGACATCAGGAATGGGGGCAGAGACTCGGGGGGGGGGACACAGAGACCTCAAGGACCCTGGGGATGGGGACATTGCGGGTGATGATGTCCCAGGTCCCCACTAACCCCCAACGTGCCGGTCCCCAGGTGCCGGGGGGAGAGACCGAGCAGCTCTACAGGTACGGTGACCTTGGGGACCTGGGGGGGACATTGGGGTCATGGGGGTGACCTGGGGATGTGGGGGGGGGGACACTGGGGACATGGGGGGGACCTGAGGACATGGGGGGGACATGAGGGACATGGGGGGGGGGACACACTGGGGCTACGGGAGGGGACATGGGGGGGACCTGAGGACATGGGGGGGGACATGAGGGACATGGGGGGGGGGGACACTGGGGCTACGGGAGGGGACATGGGGGGGACCTGAGGACATGGGGGGGACACTGGGGCTACGGGAGGGGACACTGGGGACATGGGGGGGACCTGAGGACATGGGGGGGACACTGGGGACATGGGGGGGGAAGGAGGGAGAGGATGGAGGGCCGGCGGGGGGGTGGGCGCAGGGAGGACCTTGGGGACGCGGAGGGGACGTGCCACCCCACCGGTGTCTCCGTCCCCCAGCACGGTGCAGAAGGCCCGGCCCCCCCGGCCCCCCCCAGCCACCCCCAGCCTGGGGGAGCTCGACCGGCTCCTGCGTGACCTCAACGCCACCCACAGCTCCATCGCAGGTAAACCCCCTCCGCCACCCCCAAATCCACCCAGGGACCCCAAAAATCACCTCTGGCTGCCCCAAACCTCTGCCCCAGACACCCCAAAATCCCCCAGAATGCCCTAAAAAGAGCCCTGGGCACCCCAAAAGCCCCCAATGTACCCCAAAAATCACTCTGGGCACCCCAAACTCCCTCAGCCCCCCCAGATCACCCTGGGGACCCCAGAAATCATTCTATGGACCTCTAATCTCCTTGGGGGCCTCTGAAATCACCCTGGGAACCCCCAAAACCTTCCTGGGAACCCCACAACTGGCCATGACACAAAACACCCCCCCCCCAGATGAGATCCTGGCCCAGTTCCCGCCCCTGAAGAGCCCCGAGGGGGTGAAGAGGAAGGAGGCAGTGGACGAGGCTGAAGTCGGGGTGTCCCCCCCCCGGTGAGTGTGTGTGAGTCCCCCCGGGGGGGGGCGGGGGGCAGCACCCCAAAATGGTGGTAACCCCCATTAACTGCACCCCAAAACGGCGTCACCCCCAGTTACCAGCCCTCCCCTGCAGCTCCCCCTAACCCTGTGCCCCCCCCAAGCAGCTCGGGGACCCCCCCGGTGCCCCCTGCCTCAGCCACCTCGGCCACCCAGGAGCTGGACAAGCTGATGGCCTCACTCTCCGACTTCCACCTCCACCACACTGTGAGTCTGGGGGCGTTCGGGGGGGGGGGGCGTGGCCCCCATTTTACTTTGCACCCCCATAACTCTCTTTTCCCCTCTTCCCACCCCCAGCCCCCCCCAAAAAAGGGGGTTCCCGAGGAGGGGAACCTGGACTCCATGCTGGTGCTGCTGCAGTCGGACCTGAGCCGCCAGGGAGTCCCCACGGGGACCAAGGGCGTTTGTGGGTCCTGCCAGAAGCCCATCGCTGGGAAGGTGGGTTTTGGGGTGCCCCGGGGGGGGGGGGGGGGGAAGGAGGGGGCAGATGGGTGGGGGAGGAAAAAGGTGGTGGTGGGGGGTGCTGGTGTTGCACCCCAAAGTGGGGGCTTCCTTGTGGGCGCCTGAAAACGGGGCTGCGTCCTAAAATGGAGGGGTCCTCTGCTGTGCCCCAAAACGGGGGGGCGGTCCTCTGGTGTGCCCCAAAATGTGGTTAGCTTCGTGTATGGCCCAAAGTGGGGGTGCCCTCTGCTGCACCCCAAAAATAGGGCTACCCCCCAGCCAGCAGCACCCCCAAAGTGAGGATGTTCCCCCCCGCCAGCAGCACCCCAAACCAGACCTTCACGCAGCTGGGACCCCAAAATGGGGCGTCATCCCTTGGGACACCCCCTCATTTTTTCTTTCTCCCCCCCCCCCCCCCCCCAGGTGGTGAGGGCTTTGGGGTGCGCCTGGCACCCCGAGCACTTCGTCTGCGCCCGCTGCGGGGGGGAGCTGGGGGGCGGCAGCTTCTTTGAGAAGGACGGGGCACCCTACTGCCCGCGGGACTACGGACGCCTCTTCTCCCCCCGCTGCGCCCGCTGCGCCCAGCCCATCCTCGACGTGGGTCAGGGGGACCCTTGGGGGAGACTGGGGGGGGCCTGGGGGCAAGGGCAACTTCTGGGGGGCTCCGGGGGCAGTAGAACCCCCTGGGGTGCGATGGGACCTTATGGGGTGCCCTGGGGGGCTCTGGGGGCAGTGGGACCCCCCTTGGGTGCAATGGGACCCCCTGGGGTGCCCTGGGGGGCTCTGGGGGCAGTGGGACCCCCTGGGGTGCGATGGGACCTTATGGGGTGCCCTGGGGGCCTCTGGGGGCGGTGGGACCCCCTTGGGTGCGATGGGACCCCCTGGGGTGCCCTGGGGGGCTCTGGGGGCAGTGGGACCCCCTGGGGTGCCCTGGGGGGTGGTGGGACCTTCTGGGAGGCCATGAGACCCCCTGGGGTGCCCTGGGGTCCTTCTGGGGGTGTCCTGGGGGCCGTGGAACCTTTGCGGGGGGCTGCGGTAGGTTGTGGGGCGCAGGATGGCATCATGGGGTGTGGTGGGACCCCCTTGGGTGTGGTGGGACCCCATGGGGTGCAGGTGGACCCCCGGGGGGTGGGGGGGGGCTGGCAGTGACCTCCCCGTCTCCGCCCCCACAGAAAATGGTGACGGCGCTGGACAAGAACTGGCACCCGGAGCATTTCTGCTGCGTCAAGTGCGGGCAGCCCTTCGGCGAGGAGGGTGGGTGGCCCCCGCATCCCTCCCGTGTCCCCTCCTGTCCTCCCAGGTCACCCCGTGGCCCCCCCCCCGTAGCCCCCCATGACCTCTTGTGTCCCTGCCCCGTCCCACGTGTGCCTGTGGCCCGATCCCGTGCGCACGTGTCCCCACGTCTCGCCATCCCCATGCTGGTCCCACCACCATCTCCACGGCCCCAGATCTCTCCTCCATCCTGCCTTCACCACTACAGCCGCGTCCCCCATGTCCCCCCATCTCACCAGCCCCACACCCATGTCTCCCATGGCCCCACGCCTCCCTGTCCCCGCACCAGCCCCCCGCTCCACCGTGCCCGTGGTGTCCCCCAGGCTTCCTGGAGAAGGATGGCCAGCAGTACTGCCGCCAGGACTTTGCCGAGCTCTTCTCCAGCCGGTGCCGGGGCTGCGGGCGGCCCATCCTGGAGGGTTACATCGCCGCCCTCGAGGGGCTCTGGCACCCCGAGTGCTTCGTCTGCCGGGTGAGACCCTCGCTGTCCCCTGGTCCCTGGTGTCCCTGCATCCCCATGTCCCACCTCCCAGGAGCTCTTCACATCCCATGTTCCCACCTCCCCATGTCCCTGGTGTCCCCTCATCCCATGTTCCCACCTCCCCATGTCCCTGGTGTCCCCACATCCCATGTTCCCAACTCCCCTGGTGTCCCCACATCCCATGTTCCCAACTCCTCATGTCCCTGGTGTCCCCACATCCCATGTTCCCACCTCCCCATGTCCCTGGTGTCCCCACATCCCCACGTCCCACCTCCAGGAGCTCTTCACATCCCATGTTCCCACCTCCCCATGTCCCTGGTGTCCCCACATCCCATGTTCCCACCTCCCCATGTCCCTGGTGTCCCCACATCCCATGTTCCCACCTCCAGGAGCCCTTCACATCCCATGTTCCCACCTCTCCCTGTCCCTGGTGTCCCCACATCCCACGTCCCCACCTCCCCTGGTCCCTTGTGTCCCCTCATCCCATGTCCCACCTCCAGGAGCTCTTCACATCCCATGTTCCCACCTCCCCATGTCCCTGGTGTCCCCTCATCCCATGTTCCCACCTCCCCATGTCCCTGGTGTCCCCACATCCCATGTTCCCAACTCCCCTGGTCCCTGGTGTCCCCACATCCCATGTTCCCAACTCCCCTGGTCCCTGGTGTCCCCACATCCCATGTTCCCACCTCCCCATGTCCCTGGTGTCCCCACATCCCATGTTCCCACCTCCAGGAGCCCTTCACATCCCATGTTCCCACCTCTCCCTGTCCCTGGTGTCCCCACATCCCACGTCCCCACCTCCCCTGGTCCCTTGTGTCCCCTCATCCCATGTCCCACCTCCAGGAGCTCTTCACATCCCATGTTCCCACCTCCCCATGTCCCTGGTGTCCCCTCATCCCATGTTCCCACCTCCCCATGTCCCTGGTGTCCCCACATCCCATGTTCCCAACTCCCCTGGTCCCTGGTGTCCCCACATCCCATGTTCCCAACTCCCCTGGTCCCTGGTGTCCCCACATCCCATGTTCCCACCTCCCCATGTCCCTGGTGTCCCCTCATCCCCGTGCCCCATCCCCAGGAGCACTTCACGTGCCACATCCCCACCTCCCCTGGTCCCTGATGTTCCCATCCCCGTGTCCCTGTCCCCAGGAGTGCTTTGCGCCCTTCGTGGGGGGCAGCTTCTTCGAGGATGGCGGCCACCCCTACTGCGAGCGGCACTTCCACGCCCGGCGGGGCTCGCTGTGCCGGGGCTGCGGGGAACCCATCGCCGGGCGGTGCGTCACCGCCATGGCCCAACGCTTCCACCCCGAGCACTTCGTCTGCGCCTTCTGCCTCCGGCCCCTCTCCAAGGGCACCTTCCAGGAGCAGGAGGGCAAGCCCTACTGCCAGCCCTGCTTCCTCCGCCTCTTCGGGTGAGGCCACTGCAGCCCCCCCCCCCGCCCCCCAGCCCCACCGATGGTGCCCCGCGGTGTGGGGTGCCCCACAGAGGTCCAATGGACAGCCTACAACCACTGCAAGAACGTTCCGTGGTTGAACCGTTGGGTGGGGTGCACCACTGGGGTGGTCATGGAGGTGTCTTGGGGCGCTTGGAGGCCTCATGCATGGGACCCTTGAGGTGTGCAACAGTGTAGGGTGCCCCATAGAGATCGCGTGGGCACCCCATGACCATCCCATGGGTGCGCCATTGGATGGGGTGCTCCGTGGAGGTTGGTGGTCATGGAGGTGCCCCCATGGTGCCTGGGAGCCTCACATGGGGGGGGTCCATCACCCCGGAGCTGCCCTGTGGTGTGGGGTGCCTCATAAATACCCCATGGGGGGTCCCACGGGTGCTCCACAGCGCAGCGTGACCCACGGATCTGGCCATGGACTTGCCCCATGCCATGGGGTGACCATGGATCCAGCCAGGACTTGCTCCACAGCATGAGGTGGTCTCCGTGCATGGTGCGGGACTGGAAGCACGGGGGGCACTGATGGTCCCGGTGGGGCACTGGGGGGCACTGGGGGCCTCCGTGGGTCGCACTTGCTCTTTGCTTGCACATGCCAAAGCCTTCGTATTTGGGGAGGGTGGTGAGGGGCAGCTGGGAGATAAATGGGGCAGGTTGGGGGTCTCTGGGGTAGATTATTTGTCTGGGGGGTCCCTGGAGAAGGTTGGGGGGCAGTTGGAGGGTCTATGCAACCATTTCTGGGTCTGAGGGGTCCCTGGGGAAGGTTGGGAGGGTCTATGGGACCAGTTGAGAGGCAATTGTGGGTCTACGGGGCAGGCTTTGGGTCTGGAGGGATCTATGGGGCAGGTCGGGGGGGGAAAAAGGAGGTCACTGGGGCAAGTCAGGGTCAGTTGTGGGTCTGTGAAGGAGTTTGGGGAGCAGCTGGGGGGACCCGCGGGCTGTTGGGGGGATCTGTCGGGCAGCTGGGGCGGGGAGCGCAGCACCGGGCGCACGCGGCCGAATGTGGACAATAAACACCCGCAGCACAACCGCAGCGTGTGGGGCGAGCCCAGCCTCCGCGGGGCCCCGCCGGCCGGGCACCCATTTCTCTGTCAATTTTGCCCATTTTCCATGCCCTTCTTGCCTCCTTTTGAGGTCAGTTTTACCCGCTTTGGGCCAATTTTGCCCGGTTTGGGGCCGTTTTCACTCGCTTTGGTGTCCGTTCTCCCCATTTGGGGTCGATTTGTCCCCCTCTGGGGTCAATTTCTCCCAGTTTTGGGGCAGTTTCACCAAATACGGGCGATTTTTCCCCTACTCCGGAGGCTATTTCACCAAATTTCGGGTCTAGCTCGCCCACTTCGGGGCCAATTCCACCCACTTTGGGGCTATTTCATTTGGGTTTGCGTCTGTTTCCTTCCCTTTTTGGGGCAATTTCATGCCATTTCTGCCAATTCCGCCTTCTTTTGGGTCAATTTTCCCCCCCTTTTGGGTTATTTTCACCCAATCTCTGCTAATTTCCCCCCGTAATTTGGCGCCAATCACACGGGCCACCCCGCAGCCTGCTCACCTTGCACGAGGGTCCCTGCACGTCTGCGGACCCCCGGCATCCGGGGCAACGATCGTGGCAGCCCGGGCGCTCAGGTTCCATACGTGTGGGTTTAGCGCTGACCGCCCTCACCTATAAAAAGCCCCAACCGCTTCCTGTGACCTATGGGTGCTGTGCTGGGGGCGGGGGGCTGCAAGGTGTCTGCTGGCGGGGGGGGGAGGGCGGCTGAGTTGGGGTCACCCCCGTTTTGGGGTGCAGGTGAGTGGGGTCATCCCCCGTTTCGGGGCGCAGCTGGTTGGGGTTGACCTCATTTTGTGGCGCAGTTCGTTTAGGGTCACCCCCCATTTTTGGGGCGCCGCTGAGCTAGGGCGATCCCTGTTTCAGTTTTGCAGCGTGCAGTGGGTGCCCTTTTCTGCTGGGTTTGCGTGGCAAGGGGTTTTTTTTTTTTATCTTTTGGGGCGGGGGGCACAGGGGTGGCTTCAGAGCGGTGAGAAGCTGCCAGAAGCTTCCCCTACGTCTGACAGAGCCAACGCCAGCCGGCTCCGAGACGGACCCGCCGCTGGCCGAGGCCGAGCCCAGCAGCGACGGCGGGAGCGCCTCTGGGATAACAGATTTAAGAAGTAGTGGGGGGAAAAACCCACCAAACGCTGGGACCCGAACTGGAACGACGCTGTAGCCCCCGAGGTCGGCGAGGGAGGAGGATGCGCTGCAGGCGCCGAGCAGAGGCACCCACCCTGCACCCACCGAGGGCCACAGCGGAGCGGGGATCCGCGCCGGAGCAGGGGGATGTGCCCGGAGGAGGCTGTGAGCCCGTGGGAAGCCCACGCTGGGCGCAGGTTTGCCGGCAGGATCCGTGCGGGACCCACCGCCGGAGCGGCTGGTCGAGGACTGCAGCCCGTGGGAAGGAGCCACGCCGGGAAAGCTCGCCGAGGGCCGTCTCCCGTGGGAGCGACGCCGGGCTGGAGCAGGGGAGGAGGGCGAGGAGTCCTGCCCTTGCGGAGGAAGGAGCGGCGGAGACGACGCGCGATGCGCTGCCCGCAGCCCCCCGCTCCCGTCCCCCTGCGCCGCTCGAAACGGGGAGCGGAGCTGAAGCAGGGAGGGCTGGGGGGAGCGCGCTTTAACCTTTACTCTTATTTCTCGTTACCCTGCTCGGTTTTGACCGGCAAATAAATTAATCTGATTTTTTTTTCCCCCCAGCCAAATCTGGTTTGCCCGCGACGGTCCCGACCCGCAAGCGTGTTGCTTGTGTTTTCTCTCCCCTGCCCAGTCGAGCCCATCCAGCCGGGGCCAGCCCACTGCACCCTTCCCCCCCAGCCTCAGCACCCCCAAAACCCAGCCCCTCACGTCCTCCCCGCAGCTCCACCCTCCCATCCCTCTCGCCTCTCAGCAGCCTGGGGCCGCCGCCATGCACCCATGGGTGCTGCTCACGGTGCTCTGGGCAGGTGGGGACAGGATGCCTGGGTCCCCCCGGGGGTTGGGGGGGCGGGGGGAGGTCCCCAGACACCTGGGGGAGTCGGTGGGGGGGGGATGGGGGTCCCCAGATGCCTTGGTCCCCAGGGGGGGAATGCTGGGGGATTGGGGGGGGGAGGGGTGTCCCGGATGCCCGGGTCCCCCCCTCCACCCCCCCCCCCCTCCTCCCAGGGCTGCCCCCCATCCTTGTCTCTGGACTGGACGAGGTGACAGTGACGGTTTTTCGGGGCCCAGGGGGCTCCTTCGGGCACAGCGTGGCCCAGATCGACGGCGGGTAGGTGCCACCCCCCCCCCCCCCATCACCCTTGGGTGCCCCCTCCTCCCCCATGGGACACCCACTGACCACCCACCCCTACCCCCACCCTAGGGTGCTGGTGGGGGCCCCCCTGGAGCTGGGAAGGGCCAATGAGACGGGACGGGTCTATCAGTGCTGGTTCAGGACCGGGAGATGCCAAGATGTCCCCATCACAGGTAAGATGCTGGGGTGTCCTCCCCCGGACGCCTGGGTCCCCCAGGAGGGGTGTGGGGGTGGAGAGGGGGCAGCCCGCATGCCTGGGTCCCCCATCATGCCGCTCTCGCCCCAAAGCTCCCCCGGAGGTGACCTCCATGTCTCTGGGCCTGACCCTGGTGGCCAACGAATCCCAGCTCATGGTGGGTCCCGTCTCCGTCGTGATGGTCAATGGGGTGGCAAGGGGGGCACAGCACGACAGTGGGCTCGGGGGGCCTCTGGGGAGGTGGGTCCATCACACCCAGCGAGGCATCCTAGTGGGGTCTCCTGGGCTCTTGTGGGGTCTATTGGGATCTACTGGGGGCTGCTGGGGTCTCTTGGGGTCTACTAGGGTCTATTGGGATCTACTGGGGGCCGCTGGGGTCTGCTGGGGTCTACTAGGGTCTATTGGGATCTACTGGGGGCTGCTGGGGGCTACTAGGGTCTATTGGGATCTACTGGGGTCTACTGGGATCTGCTGGGGGCTCCTTGGGTGTCTTGGGATCTACTGGGGGCTGCTGGGGTCTCTTGGGGTCTACTAGGGTCTATTGGGATCTACTGGGGTCTACTGGGATCTGCTGGGGGCTCCTTGGGTCTCTTGGGGTCTTTTGAGGTCTTCTGGGATCTATTGGGATCTACTGGGGTCCATTGGGCTCTACTGGGGTTCTGTTAGGGTCTACTAGGGTTTATTGGGGTCTCTTCAGGTCTTCTGAGACCTATTGGAGAATATTGGGGTCTGTCGGAGCCCGGGGGGGTTGAGGAAACACAGCGTCACCTTGTCTTGGGCCACAGGCATGCGGCCCCACGGCACAGAGGGCCTGTGGGGCGAACATGGAGCTGCGGGGGCTCTGCTTCCTCCTGTCTGCAGGGAACACCCTGCCTGCCGCCCCGCCAGGTACGGGGGGGCTGGCACGGGGGTGAGGGGCCCTGTGGGGTAAGGAAAGGCCGACACTGGGGTAGGTGGGCTCTGTGGGGTTGATATGGGGCGAAGAAGACGGGAGGCAAGGGTAGATGGGTCCTACGGGTGGGTGAAGACCTGACGCTGACCCAGGGTCGCGCTGTGCATCTTTCCCTCCGCCACTCCCCATTTTTCCCCCCCCCCGCTGCAGGTTGCCCCATGAAGGCTTCTGACATCGTCTTCCTCATGGACGGCTCAGGCAGCATCGCAGACGATGACTTTGAGAGGATGAAGACCTTCATCACTCAGATTATGAGCCAGTTTGAGAGCACTGACACCCATGTAGGTGCCACCCCTCCCCAGGGCCGGCTCCCAGGCACCCATGGGTGGCCTGATCCTGCCCAATCACACCCTCCCTTCCTCCCCCCGGCCAGTTTGCCCTCATGCAGTTCTCCAGTACATCCACCCTCCATTTTGACTTTGACACCTTCGCCCGGTTGTCCCCGGCGGAGCGAGTGAAGGAGGTCCAGCGCATCAGGCACAGTAAAGGGACCACCCACACGGCCAGTGCTATCCAGAACGTGGTGTAGGTCCCGCCCCCAGACCCACCCTGCCCCCTCTCCCTCCCCATCCCAAGATGGTCATCCCTCCCATCCCTCCGGGGCAGGAGGCAACTGTTCACGCCAGGGAAAGGAGCCCGGCAAGATGCCCACAAGATCCTCATTGTGGTGACAGATGGGAGGAAATATGGGGACACACTGGACTATAGAGATGTCATCCCCGAAGCAGCGCGCGCAGGGATCATCCGCTATGCCATTGGGGTGAGTGAGTGCTGTCCAAACATCGCCAGCCGTCCGTCCATCCATCCATCCATCCCCATATATCTCCAACTAGCTGTCCACCTTCAAACACCTCCGGCCATTTGGCCATCTATAAGCACCTCTGTTCATCTCCAAACATCTCCAAATTTCCCTTAATCCATCCCTTCCAAAATATCTCCATCCATCCATCTCCATCCATTCTATTCATGTCCGTCCATCTTTCCCTCTCCAAACACCCGTCCGTCCACCCTTCCTTCCCTCCCCACACCTCTCCGGCCCTCCATCCGGCCATCCTTCTCCACCCACAGGTGGGCAGCGCCTTTCAGAATCCAGACGCCATAAACGAGCTCCACACCATCGCCTCTGAACCCAGCGACGACCACGTCTTCCGGGTGGACAACTTTGATGCCCTGCAGGGCATCCAGAACCAGCTGCAGGACAAGATCTTTGCCATCGAGGGTACTGGTGTGCCGGGGGGTGGCTGGGGGGTGGCCGAGGGGGGCAGCTGGTGCCCCCCGCTCAGCCCTGCCTCCCCCCAGGCACCCAGTCTTCCAACAGCAGCTCCTTCCAGCTGGAGATGGCCCAGGAGGGCTTCAGCGCCCTGCTCACCCCCGTAAGTGTCACCCGGCCACCCAAGCCTGTCCCCACGCCCATGGGGTGTCCCTGGGGCAGGACTCGCGCCTCTCCCCGCACTACTGTCCCCCTCCCCATCTTTACTGGTGCAGGAGGGGCCCGTACTGGGAGCGGTGGGTGCCTACGACTGGTCCGGAGGGGTCTTTGTCTATGGTGGGAGTGGGGAGCCCACCTTCGTCAACGTGTCCCAAGCCACTGGGGACATGAACGACGCCTACTTGGGTAAGAGCTGCTTGGGACGGGGACGGAGATGGACAGGTCCCCCCCGGCAGGGTCCCGGGGATGCTGGTGTCCCCCGTGAGGGTCCTGGGGATGCCAGTGTCCTCTGGAGGGTCCCAGGGACGTGTCGTGAGGCTCACGGAGGCTGTGGGGAGAAGCCCGTGTCCCTGTCAGGATCACGGGGACATCAGCATCCTCAAGGGTCGGGGGACGTCGGTGTCCTCATGAGGGTCCCCACGTGGGGCTGGGGGCATTGGGTTCGCACGAGGTTCTTAGGGACGTCAGGCCCTGGCGAGGGTCCCCAGGAGAGTGCTGGGGACATCAACGTCATCACAGTGTTGCTGGGGACACTGGTGTCCCCGTGAGGATCTGGGGGTCGTTGGCACCCTCGTGAGGCCCTGGAGATGTTGGTGCCCTCATGAGGATCCTGGGGACAGCGGTGGCCCCAGGAGGTCCTGGGGCCATCAGCACCCCCGCATGGCTCCTGGGGCCACTGGCTCCCCCGGGATGGCCCCCCCTGACCCCCACTGTGACCAGGCTACGCGGCCGAGTCCCTGTCCCTGCAGGGCAGAGAGGCGCTGGCGCTGGGGGCCCCCCGCTACCGCCACGTTGGCCGCCTCTTCCTCTTCCACCGCCGCGGCCCCCGGGCTGCCTGGGAGTTCCTGGCCGCTGCCATGGGGCCGCAGGTAACGGCGGGGACGCGGGGAGGGGTCAGGGTGGTGGTGGGGTTGGGGGGGAACCCCGCAGCCAGCCCCACGGCCGCTTGTCCCCGCAGGTGGGCTCCTACTACGGGGCGTCCCTGTGCGCCCTGGACACCGACGGGGACAGATCGGCCGAGGTTGTGCTGGTGGGGGCCCCCATGTTCTACGGGGCCGGCAGCGGGGGCCGCGTGGCCGTCTGCAGCCTGAGGCCAAAGGTAGGGGACCCCCAGCCCAGCGCAGCCCAGCGCAGCCCAGCGCAGCCCAGGGTGGGCAGAGCGGGGCACCCAGCGCCTCATCCCCCCAGCGCGGCCAGCTGCCGTGCCAGCAGATGCTGCAGGGAGAGCCCGGCCACCCCTTGGGGCGCTTTGGGGCCAGCCTGGCTCGCCTGGGGGACGTTGACGGGGACCGGTGGCCCGACGTGGCCGTGGGGGCCCCGCTGGAGGACGAGGAGCGGGGAGCCATCTACGTCTTCCGCGGGGAGCGGGGCGGCGTCGCCTCCCAGTACAGCCAGGTGAGACCCTCCCCACAGCCCTGGCCCTGGGGGTGTGCCAGGTCATGGGTGCCTGCGGGGTGACAGAGAGGTTCCGGGTGGTGGGGACACCGTGGGTGCTGGAGAATCCTTGGATGCTGGAGACGTCCTGGGTGCTGGAGAGGTGCTGGAGGCACCTTGGGTGGTAAAGGCGTGGGTGCTGGAGACACCTTGGGTGCTGGAGTTGTCTTGGGTGATGAAGACGTCCCGTGTGCTGGAGATGCTCCAGGTGCCCAAGATGTCCTGGGTGCTGGAGAGGTGCTGGAGGCACCTTGGGTGCTGGAGTTGTCTTGGGTGCTGGAGTTGTCTTGGGTGCTGGAGGCACCTTGGATGCTGGAGTTGTCTTGGGTGCTGGAGTTGTCTTGGGTGCTGGAGTTGTCTTGGGTGCTGGAAACACCTTGGGTGCTGGAGTTGTCTTGGGTGCTGGAGTTGTCTTGGGTGCTGGAGTTGTCTTGGGTGCTGGAAACACCTTGGGTGCTGGAGTTGTCTTGGGTGATGAAGACGTCCCGTGTGCTGGAGATGCTCCAGGTGCCCAAGATGTCCTGGGTGCTGGAGAGCTGCTGGAGTTGTCTTGGGTGCTGGAGTTGTCTTGGGTGCTGGAGTTGTCTTGGGTGCTGGAAACACCTTGGGTGCTGGAGACACCTTGGGTGCTGGAGTTGTCTTGGGTGATGAAGACGTCCCGTGTGCTGGAGATGCTCCAGGTGCCCAAGATGTCCTGGGTGCTGGAGAGGTGCTGGAGGCACCTTGGGTGCTGGAGTTGTCTTAGGTGCTGGAGTTGTCTTGGGTGCTGGAGTTGTCTTGGGTGCTGGAGTTGTCTTGGGTGCTGGAAACACCTTGGGTGCTGGAGACACCTTGGGTGCTGCAAACACCTTGGGTGCTGGAGTTGTCTTGGGTGATGAAGACATCTCGTGTGCTGGAGATGCTCCAGGTGCCCAAGATGTCCTGGGTGCCGGAGACGCTCCCAGCTCCTGAAGCTGTCCCAGGCGCCGGGAACGTCTTGGGCGCCAGAGACATCTCACCTGCTCGGGCACCTCTGTCTCCCCCAGCGCATCTCGGGGGCCCGGTTCTCCAGCGGGCCACGCTATTTTGGCCAGGCCATCAGCGGTGGCCAGGATCTGACGGGGGACAGGCTGCCGGACGTGGCCGTGGGCGCCCAGGGACAGGTCCTGCTGCTCAGGTGCGCCCAGGGGACCCGCCTGGCACCTCCCACGGCCTGGAGGATGCAGTGGCCACCACCGACCCCGCTCCGGTTGTCACCGCCAGGTCCCCGCCGCTGCTCAAGGTCCGTGTGACGGTGACTTTCAAGCCCCAGGAGATCCCCACGGCTGCCTTTGACTGTCAGGAGGAGGAAGTGCTCAAGGGGGAAGTGGCCAAGGCCGAGATCTGCTTCCTTAGCACCAAGAAAACCCCCGACAACTTTGGTGAGCCCTCCCAGGTGTCCATCTGGACCCCCAAAGCACCTGCAGGTGTCCCCAGCACCGCCCAGAAGTGTACAGGCACCGCCCCCAAACCCCTCCCCACCTTCTCGAGACCCACAGCAGTCCATCTGTCCTCCCAAAGCCCCTCCTGCTACCCCCCAAGGCCCCCAAAGCTCCTGTGGCCTCCCAGAGCCCTTCCAAATGTCTCCCAAGCTCCCCAGACGTCCACCTGGCCTCCCAGAGCCGCTCCAGGTGTCCTCAAGATCCCCAATCCCCCCGGGATGTCCTCCAATCTCTCAGAAGGCCGTGTGGCCGCCTAAACCACCTCCTGACGTCCTCGACCTCCATCTCCCCCTTCCCCACCACCCTGGTGTCCCCCGGCCACCCACCTGCCCCTCCCTTTCCCTGCAGGCAATGAGCTTTCCACCACCCTCCGGTACCAGGCAGCCCTGGACCCCGGCCGGGCAATGGTCCGGGCCGTCTTTGCCAGCAGCGCCGCCGTCCGTGACGGGACCCTCCAACTGGGTGTCGGGCGGAAGTGCGTGCCTTTCTCCGTCGCGTTCCCGGTGGGTGTCGGGAAAGGCCCTGGAGGGGTGGTCTGGGGGTCGCCCACCCTACGGCGCCGGCGCGGGGGACACGGCGGTCTCTCTGTGCCGGGCAGGAGTGCCCGCGCGACACGCTGACCCCCGTGACGCTGCGCCTCACCTACAATGCCACGGGGGACCCCATCGCGGTGGCCGGGGGCCTGCGGCCAGCCTTGAGCAAGGACTCGGAACTGGTGGCCGTGGGCACGGTAGGGGCTGGGGGGCACCCCGTGGCGATGGGGTTGGGGGGGCGGTGGCGGGGCGTAGGGTTGGGGGTGTGGAGGGCTGGAGGGATGGAAGGAGAGGTGGGATGGCCAGGACAGGAGGAAGGAAGGAGAGATGCCTGCACGGAGGGAAGGGAGGTGGGATGCGTGGATGGAGGGAGGCAGGGAGGGCGGAGGGCCAGAGGCATGGGTGGGAGGGAGGGGGGCCGGGAGGCCGGTGGGACAGGGGGCTAGAGGGGTGGGAGGGAGGAAGGAAGGAGACCAGGACGGCCGGAAGGACGGCCACGTGGACGGCCATCCGTGCGCGGGGAGGGTGGGAAGGCCCGGGGAGAGCCAGGGCGAGTGGGCAGACGGAGGGGTGGCTGGGTGAGGGGCGGGAGGACGAAGGCGAGGAAGGGTGGGCAGCCAGCCGGTGGCCGGGGGGCGGATGGACAGATGGAGGCGGCGTCTCCTCAGCTGCCCTTCAAGAAGAACTGCGGCGCCGACGACGTCTGCGTCGACGACCTCCAGGTCTCCTTCAACTTCTCGGGGTAGGTCCCCCCCCGTTCCCCGTCTCGGGGGGACGCCTGCAGACACCAGGGTCTGCCCCCACCTGCCTCCACCCCCCTCTGACCCCGCCAGGCTGCAGACCATCGTGGTGGGTGTGCACGACGTGGTGGACATCACCATCACCCTCCGTAACCGCGGGGAGGACTCGTACGGGGCCACCGTCCACCTGCAGCATGCCAAGGCCCTCTCCTACCGCAAGGCTGTGGTGCTCCAGGTACCCTCACCCCCACCGAACCCCCAAAATCCTTCAGAGCCTCCAAGACCCCCCACAACTCCCCAAGACCCTCCAGAAGTGCATTTGGCCTCCGAAAGCCCTTCCAGATGCCCTCAAGACTATCCGCAAGCTCATGTGGATGCCCAGCTCCCCTCCCAACGCCCTCAACATCCCCCGGAAGTCCATGGGGCCTCCAAAACCCTCGCCAGATGTCCTCAAGAGCCCCCACATATCCATTTGGCCACCCAAAGCCTTTCCACATGTCCCCCAAGCCCTCCAGAAGTCCATGTGGCCTCCTAAACCCTCGCCAGATGTCCTCAAGAGCCCCCAGAAGCCTGCCTGGCCTCCAGCCGTCCTCCAGACATCCCTTGACACCCTCCCCAACTGGCTTTGCCCTGCCGTGTCCCCACCCCTGACACCCCCGGGGGCGGTCTCAGTCCTCCAGGAGGTCCACGTCCCTGCACTGCAACTCGGAGCCCGCGGAGGGACCGCAGCGCATGACCCTCTGCCACGTCAACCACCCCATCCTGCGCTCCGGCACCGAGGTAGGGGTGTCCCCGGCATCCCCGCGTGCCCCCAGCCCGCTCGGGAGCTTGGGGCGATCGCCGCGAGCTGGGGGTGGGGGGTGACGCCCAGGCGTGCTGTCCCGCAGGTCGTGTTCACCGTCACCCTGGACGTGCCCCATGGTGCAGAACTGGGGGACGTGTTGGAGGTGGTGGCCAATGCCAGCAGGTGAGGGGCAGGGGCCGAGGGGGTGCGGGCGATGGGGGGGTGAGGTGACCCGCGTGACACCCCTCTGCCGCAGTGACAACGGGACGCCGGGCAGCCGGGTGCAGCGCGCCAAGATCCCGGTGAAGTACAGCGTCTTCCTTGTCCTCAACAGGTAGGGGCTGCCACCTCCCCGGGCCACCCACCACCCCGCCCGTGTCACCTCACCCCTGTCCCCATGTTCCCAGTGCTCCACCAGCCCCGTGTCCCTCATCCCCACCGTGCCGCCCCCGTGTCCCCAACGCGCCCCCAGCCCCGTGTCCCCCATCCCCACCGTGCCGTCCCCGTGTCCCCAACGAGCCCCCAGCCCCGTGTCCCTCATCCCCACCGTGCCGCCCCCGTGTCCCCAACGCGCCCCCAGCCCCGTGTCCCTCATCCCCACCGTGCCGTCCCCGTGTCCCCAACGAGCCCCCAGCCCCGTGTCCCCCATCCCCACCGTGCCGTCCCCGTGTCCCCAACGAGCCCCCAGCCCCGTGTCCCCCATCCCCACCGTGCCGTCCCCGTGTCCCCAACGAGCCCCCATCCCGTGTCCCTCATCCCCACCGTGCCGTCCCCGTGTCCCCAACGCGCCCCCAGCCCCGTGTCCCCCATCCCCACCGTGCCGTCCCCGTGTCCCCAACGAGCCCCCAGCCCCGTGTCCCCCATCCCCACCGTGCCGTCCCCCGTGTCCCCAACGAGCCCCCAGCCCCGTGTCCCCCATCCCCACCGTGCCGTCCCCGTGTCCCCAAAGTGCCACCCCGTGCTTCCCCACAACATGCCACCAGCCCCGTGTCCCCAGATGACCTCTACCCCGTGCCCATTGTCCCCAACGTGCCACCAGCCCCCCGTCCCCGATGCGCCCTTCCACGCGTCCCCAACGCGCCCCGCGCCCCCCGCCGTGTCCCCTCTCGTCCCCACCAGCGCCGCGGACTCCACCAAGTACGTCAACGTCTCGACCCACGCCGGGGCCCCCACCAGCGCCCCCGTCACCCACCACTACGAGGTGAGGGGGTGCGGGAGGTGGGGGGCGATGCCGGACGCCCGGGTCCCCCGTCCCGCCGGGGGTCCCGTCTCCACCGTCCCCCTCCCCGTGGCAGGTGAAGATCTTGGGCCAGCGGGGCCTCCCCATCAACGTCACCTTCCTGGTCCCCACGGCCCTGGGGGGGACCCCGCTGTGGGACAAGGTGGAGGTGACCCCTGAGCAGGTAACGACCCCCCACCCCACCCCCACTGCCCCCAAAACGGGGCTGACCCCCGTCAGCTGCCCCCCAAAACGGGAGTGAGCCCCAAGCGGGGGCAGCCCAGAAAGTGGGGGGGGTCCCCAGAACTGGGGTCCCCCCCACCCGCCCCCCAGCAGGAGCTGGTGCAGTGCCGGGTGGTGGCCGAGCACCCGGGGGTCCCCGACGTCTCCCAGCGGCTGCGGGAGCGCCCGGTGCTGGTGAGTGCCGACCCCCCCCCACCCCGCCGGGATGTGGGGCAGGGGGTGCCCCCAGCCCCCCCGTCACCCCCCGACCCTCTGCCCCCCAGGACTGCGCCGTGGCCGCCTGCCGGGAGCTGCAGTGCCAGGTCCAGGAGCTGGAGCCCCCCCGGGCCCTGGGGTTCAGCCTCGGGGGGAGCCTGGCCCTGGGCTGGCTGGCGCCGGTAAGGGGGCAGCCGTGGGGTGGCCGTGGGGCAGCCGGGCTGGGGGACACCCCGATGGCCGCCCCGGGACGAGGGGCAAACCGGGGGCGGGGAGGGCGCCCGGGGGTGGCGGGGTGCCCCACGACGATCCCCCGTGCCCCATGGCTGCCCCCCATCTGCCCCCCACCCCAGACCCAGCAGCCCAAGGTGGTCGTGCAGAGCAGGGCCCAGCTCCTCTACGACGTGGGGCGCTACCGGAACAGCGCGGACGAGCCCCAGCTCCAGGTGCGCCCGGACACCCCGGGCCGTGGGGGGCTGCGGGGTGGGGGTCCGGGTGCCCGGGTCCGTGGGGGGCTGCGGGGTGGGGGGGCCAGGATGCCGACGTCCATGGGGGGCTGTGGGGCCCAGACACCTGGGTCCCTCGGCCAGCCCCCCGTGCCCGCAGGTGCAGACGGTGGTGGAACTCCTGGAGACCCCCAACCCGCTGCCCTTCATCCTGGGGGGCACGGTGGGGGGGCTCGTCCTGCTGGGGCTGCTGGCTCTGGTGCTCTACAAGGTGAGGGGGCGGGGCCTGGGAGGGCCTCGGCCAGTTTGGGGGGGGGGGGGGGGTGTTGGGGTGCTCCCCACCCCAGGCTCACCCCCTCCTTCCCCCCCCAAGGTGGGCTTCTTCAAGCGCCACTACAAGGAGCTCATGGAGGGCAACGAGACCCCCACGGCCCCCCTGGGCGAACCCCAGGGGTGAGGCGGCCCCCGGATGCCTGGGTCGCCCCCGGGGGGGGGTCACCTGGATGCCTGGGTCCTCCCAAATCTCGTGCGTGTGACCCCCATTTCTGCAGATGCCAATAAAGCTGCTTGGATGGCAGACCCCCCCCCCCCGCCCCGGCTCCGTCTCAGCCTGAATTCTGGGGGGGGGGTCGTGCCCGGATGCCTGGGTCCCCTTGGAGGGTGCCCGGATGCCTGGGTCCGCCGTCGGGCAGGGCTGGAGACGGGGGCAGCTTCAGGACATTTATTGTCGGGGGGGGTCTGCAGGGGGCAACTCCCCTATTTTTCGTAGCCCGTGGGCAGGGGGTTGGTGCGGGGGTTGTGGAAGAGTGTGTGGTTCCCGTCACCCCATGGGAATGGCTGTGGGGAGAGAGAGGGAGACGGCAGTCAGTGGCGTCAGCCCCACGCCCGTCCACCCCGGCGTCAGGCCTTCCCCGCCCCACATCCACCCCATAGAGCCCATCCACCCCGGCGTCAGGCCTTCATCACCCCACATCCACCCCGTAGAGCCCATCCACCCCAGCGTCAGGCCTTCCCCGCCCCACATCCACCCCGTAGAGCCCATCCACCGCGGCGTCAGGCCTTCCCTGCCCCACATCCACCCCATAGAGCCCATCCACCCCGGCGTCAGGCCTTCATCACCCCACATCCACCCCGTAGAGCCCATCCACCGCGGCGTCAGGCCTTCCCCGCCCCACATCCACCCCGTAGAGCCCATCCACCGCGGCGTTAGGCCTTCATCACCCCACATCCACCCCATAGAGCCCATCCACCCCAGCGTCAGGCCTTCCCCGCCCCACATCCACCCCGTAGAGCCCATCCACCGCGGCGTCAGGCCTTCATCACCCCACATCCACCCCGTAGAGCCCATCCACCGCGGCGTCAGGCCTTCATCACCCCACATCCACCCCGTAGAGCCCATCCACCCCGGCGTCAGGCCTTCCCTGCCCCACATCCACCCCATAGAGCCCATCCACCCCGGCGTCAGGCCTTCATCACCCCACATCCACCCCATAGAGCCCATCCACCCCAGCGTCAGGCCTTCCCCGCCCCACATCCACCCCGTAGAGCCCATCCACCGCGGCGTCAGGCCTTCATCACCCCACATCCACCCCATAGAGCCCATCCACCCCAGCGTCAGGCCTTCCCCGCCCCACATCCACCCCATAGAGCCCATCCACCCCGGCGTCAGGCCTTCCCCGCCCCACATCCACCCCGTAGAGCCCATCCACCGCGGCGTCAGGCCTTCATCACCCCACATCCACCCCGTAGAGCCCATCCACCCCGGCGTCAGGCCTTCCCTGCCCCACATCCACCCCATAGAGCCCATCCACCCCAGCGTCAGGCCTTCATCACCCCACATCCACCCCGTAGAGCCCATCCACCGCGGCGTCAGGCCTTCCCCGCCCCACATCCACCCCGTAGAGCCCATCCACCGCGGCGTCAGGCCTTCATCACCCCACATCCACCCCATAGAGCCCATCCACCCCAGCGTCAGGCCTTCCCCGCCCCACATCCACCCCATAGAGCCCATCCACCGCGGCGTCAGGCCTTCATCACCCCACATCCACCCCATAGAGCCCATCCACCCCGGCGTCAGGCCTTCATCACCCCACATCCACCCCATAGAGCCCATCCACCCCGGCGTCAGGCCTTCCCCGCCCCACCTCCACCCCATAGAGCCCATCCACTGCGGCGTCATGCCTTCCCTGCCCCACATCCACCCCATAGAGCCCATCCACCGCGGCGTCAGGCCTTCCCCCCGTACCTTGGTGCGGATGCGGAGGTGGTGGTATGCCACAAACTCGGGGGGCTTGTGGTGACCCCGGCGCTGCTCCAGCCTGACGTTGAGCATGCAGACACCCACCGCCGGCAGTGCCACCAGGAACGACAGCGCCCGCCACGTCCGACCTGTCCCACAGGCGCTTTGGGGCTGGGGAACCCCCAGACCCACACCCGCAAAGGTCCCGGTACACCCTGAGGTGTCACCTGGCGCACCCCAAAACGTCCCCGGACACCCCTGGGTCCGTGTCACCCGATAATGCTCCAAAACACCCCGGAAAACCCGACGCGCCGTCCCCTTCTTCCCCCCAAAACACCCCACGGGCCCCCAAACCACCCCCAACAACCGGACACATCCTGCAACACCCCAAAACACCTGATATGCCCCAAAACAGCCCCAAAACAACCGATACTGCCCCAAAACAGCCCCAAATCCACCTGATACAGCCCAGTTTCACCCTAATGCACCCCCAGAACACCCAAACCTCACCCCATGTACCCCAATATCACCCAATGCATCCCCCCAAGGCCCCCAAAACACCCCATACAGCCCAAATACCACCCAAAACACCAAATCCACTTGATACACCCGAATATTGCCCAAAACCACCGGATACAGCCCCAATACCACCCCAAACCGCCCCAAATCCACCTGATACACACGAATAGTGCCCAAAACCACCCCAAAAACACCAGATACAGCCCCAAAATCACCAGATACAGCCCCAATACCACCTGAAACACCCCAGCTCCACCTGATAGACCCCAAAGCAGCAGATACAGCCCCAATACCACCCGGAACACCCCAAATCCACCCGATACACCCCAGCACCACCCCAAACCACCGCAAAAAACCACCCGATACAGACAAAATACCACCCAAAACACCCAAAACCCACCCAATACACCCCAATATCGCCCAAAACCACTGGCTACAGACCCCCAGCCACCCCAAAACCCTCCTGAGACACCCCAAAACCACGCAACACGTGTTCTTCCCCCCGCCACCCCTGGCCCAGACCTCCAGCAGCGCCGGCGTGGGCCCCGGCAGCAGAGGCCAGGGCCCGCTGTGGGGCAGCCCCCAAGTCGAGCATGGCGGTGGTGGCGAAGGATGACTGACCCCCCCCCGGGGTCACCCTGACCCCGCTTTAGCCCGGCCAATGGGCTGAGGCCCGGCCCCAGCTCGGCACACGTGTTAAATATAGACCAAGGTTAAATATAGACCCGGGGCGAAGGGCGAGGGGCCGGACGAGGGGGGGCCCGGACGCCTGGGGCCTCAGGAGGGACGAGGGGGTCACACGGCCCCGCAGGGGACCCAGGCATCCGGGCACGACCCCCCCCCAGAATTCAGGCTGAGACGGAGCCGGGGCGGGGGGGGGGGGTCTGCCATCCAAGCAGCTTTATTGGCATCTGCAGAAATGGGGGTCACACGCACGAGATTTGGGAGGACCCAGGCATCCAGGTGACCCCCCCCCGGGGGCGACCCAGGCATCCGGGGGCCGCCTCACCCCTGGGGTTCGCCCAGGGGGGCCGTGGGGGTCTCGTTGCCCTCCATGAGCTCCTTGTAGTGGCGCTTGAAGAAGCCCACCTTGGGGGGGGAAGGAGGGGGTGAGCCTGGGGTGGGGAGCACCCCAACACCCCCCCCCCCCCCCAAACTGGCCGAGGCCCTCCCAGGCCCCGCCCCCTCACCTTGTAGAGCACCAGAGCCAGCAGCCCCAGCAGGACGAGCCCCCCCACCGTGCCCCCCAGGATGAAGGGCAGCGGGTTGGGGGTCTCCAGGAGTTCCACCACCGTCTGCACCTGCGGGCACGGGGGGCTGGCCGAGGGACCCAGGTGTCTGGGCCCCACAGCCCCCCATGGACGTCGGCATCCTGGCCCCCCCACCCCGCAGCCCCCCACGGACCCGGGCACCCGGACCCCCACCCCGCAGCCCCCCACGGCCCGGGGTGTCCGGGCGCACCTGGAGCTGGGGCTCGTCCGCGCTGTTCCGGTAGCGCCCCACGTCGTAGAGGAGCTGGGCCCTGCTCTGCACGACCACCTTGGGCTGCTGGGTCTGGGGTGGGGGGCAGATGGGGGGCAGCCATGGGGCACGGGGGATCGTCGTGGGGCACCCCGCCACCCCCGGGCGCCCTCCCCGCCCCCGGTTTGCCCCTCGTCCCGGGGCGGCCATCGGGGTGTCCCCCAGCCCGGCTGCCCCACGGCCACCCCACGGCTGCCCCCTTACCGGCGCCAGCCAGCCCAGGGCCAGGCTCCCCCCGAGGCTGAACCCCAGGGCCCGGGGGGGCTCCAGCTCCTGGACCTGGCACTGCAGCTCCCGGCAGGCGGCCACGGCGCAGTCCTGGGGGGCAGAGGGTCGGGGGGTGACGGGGGGGCTGGGGGCACCCCCTGCCCCACATCCCGGCGGGGTGGGGGGGGTCGGCACTCACCAGCACCGGGCGCTCCCGCAGCCGCTGGGAGACGTCGGGGACCCCCGGGTGCTCGGCCACCACCCGGCACTGCACCAGCTCCTGCTGGGGGGCGGGTGGGGGGGACCCCAGTTCTGGGGACCCCCCCCACTTTCTGGGCTGCCCCCGCTTGGGGCTCACTCCCGTTTTGGGGGGCAGCTGACGGGGGTCAGCCCCGTTTTGGGGGCAGTGGGGGTGGGGTGGGGGGTCGTTACCTGCTCAGGGGTCACCTCCACCTTGTCCCACAGCGGGGTCCCCCCCAGGGCCGTGGGGACCAGGAAGGTGACGTTGATGGGGAGGCCCCGCTGGCCCAAGATCTTCACCTGCCACGGGGAGGGGGACGGTGGAGACGGGACCCCCGGCGGGACGGGGGACCCGGGCGTCCGGCATCGCCCCCCACCTCCCGCACCCCCTCACCTCGTAGTGGTGGGTGACGGGGGCGCTGGTGGGGGCCCCGGCGTGGGTCGAGACGTTGACGTACTTGGTGGAGTCCGCGGCGCTGGTGGGGACGAGAGGGGACACGGCGGGGGGCGCGGGCGCGTTGGGGACGCGTGGAAGGGCGCATCGGGGACGGGGGGCTGGTGGCACGTTGGGGACAATGGGCACGGGGTAGAGGTCATCTGGGGACACGGGGCTGGTGGCATGTTGTGGGGAAGCACGGGGTGGCACTTTGGGGACACGGGGACGGCACGGTGGGGATGAGGGACACGGGGCTAGGGGCTCGTTGGGGACACGGGGACGGCACGGTGGGGATGGGGGACACGGGGCTGGGGGCTCGTTGGGGACACGGGGACGGCACGGTGGGGATGGGGGACACGGGGCTGGGGGCGCGTTGGGGACACGGGGACGGCACGGTGGGGATGAGGGACACGGGGCTGGGGGCTCGTTGGGGACACGGGGACGGCACGGTGGGGATGAGGGACACGGGGCTGGGGGCTCGTTGGGGACACGGGGACGGCACGGTGGGGATGAGGGACACGGGGCTGGGGGCGCGTTGGGGACACGGGGACGGCACGGTGGGGATGAGGGACACGGGGCTGGGGGCGCGTTGGGGACACGGGGACGGCACGGTGGGGATGGGGGACACGGGGCTGGGGGCGCGTTGGGGACACGGGGGCGGCACGGTGGGGATGAGGGACACGGGGCTGGTGGAGCACTGGGAACATGGGGACAGGGGTGAGGTGACACGGGCGGGGTGGTGGGTGGCCCGGGGAGGTGGCAGCCCCTACCTGTTGAGGACAAGGAAGACGCTGTACTTCACCGGGATCTTGGCGCGCTGCACCCGGCTGCCCGGCGTCCCGTTGTCACTGCGGCAGAGGGGTGTCACGCGGGTCACCTCACCCCCCCATCGCCCGCACCCCCTCGGCCCCTGCCCCTCACCTGCTGGCATTGGCCACCACCTCCAACACGTCCCCCAGTTCTGCACCATGGGGCACGTCCAGGGTGACGGTGAACACGACCTGCGGGACAGCACGCCTGGGCGTCACCCCCCACCCCAGCTCGCGGCGATCGCCCCAAGCTCCCGAGCGGGCTGGGGGCACGCGGGGATGCCGGGGACACCCCTACCTCGGTGCCGGAGCGCAGGATGGGGTGGTTGACGTGGCAGAGGGTCATGCGCTGCGGTCCCTCCGCGGGCTCCGAGTTGCAGTGCAGGGACGTGGACCTCCTGGAGGACTGAGACCGCCCCCGGGGGTGTCAGGGGTGGGGACACGGCAGGGCAAAGCCAGTTGGGGAGGGTGTCAAGGGATGTCTGGAGGACGGCTGGAGGCCAGGCAGGCTTCTGGGGGCTCTTGAGGACATCTGGCGAGGGTTTAGGAGGCCACATGGACTTCTGGAGGGCTTGGGGGACACGTGGAAAGGCTTTGGGTGGCCAAATGGATATGTGGGGGCTCTTGAGGACATCTGGCGAGGGTTTTGGAGGCCCCATGGACTTCCGGGGGATGTTGAGGGCGTTGGGAGGGGAGCTGGGCATCCACATGAGCTTGCGGATAGTCTTGAGGGCATCTGGAAGGGCTTTCGGAGGCCAAATGCACTTCTGGAGGGTCTTGGGGAGTTGTGGGGGGTCTTGGAGGCTCTGAAGGATTTTGGGGGTTCGGTGGGGGTGAGGGTACCTGGAGCACCACAGCCTTGCGGTAGGAGAGGGCCTTGGCATGCTGCAGGTGGACGGTGGCCCCGTACGAGTCCTCCCCGCGGTTACGGAGGGTGATGGTGATGTCCACCACGTCGTGCACACCCACCACGATGGTCTGCAGCCTGGCGGGGTCAGAGGGGGGTGGAGGCAGGTGGGGGCAGACCCTGGTGTCTGCAGGCGTCCCCCCGAGACGGGGAACGGGGGGGGACCTACCCCGAGAAGTTGAAGGAGACCTGGAGGTCGTCGACGCAGACGTCGTCGGCGCCGCAGTTCTTCTTGAAGGGCAGCTGAGGAGACGCCGCCTCCATCTGTCCATCCGCCCCCCGGCCACCGGCTGGCTGCCCACCCTTCCTCGCCTTCGTCCTCCCGCCCCTCACCCAGCCACCCCTCCGTCTGCCCACTCGCCCTGGCTCTCCCCGGGCCTTCCCACCCTCCCCGCGCACGGATGGCCGTCCACGTGGCCGTCCTTCCGGCCGTCCTGGTCTCCTTCCTTCCTCCCTCCCACCCCTCTAGCCCCCTGTCCCACCGGCCTCCCGGCCCCCCTCCCTCCCACCCATGCCTCTGGCCCTCCGCCCTCCCTGCCTCCCTCCATCCACGCATCCCACCTCCCTTCCCTCCGTGCAGGCATCTCTCCTTCCTTCCTCCTGTCCTGGCCATCCCACCTCTCCTTCCATCCCTCCAGCCCTCCACACCCCCAACCCTACGCCCCGCCACCGCCCCCCCCAACCCCATCGCCACGGGGTGCCCCCCAGCCCCTACCGTGCCCACGGCCACCAGTTCCGAGTCCTTGCTCAAGGCTGGCCGCAGGCCCCCGGCCACCGCGATGGGGTCCCCCGTGGCATTGTAGGTGAGGCGCAGCGTCACGGGGGTCAGCGTGTCGCGCGGGCACTCCTGCCCGGCACAGAGAGACCGCCGTGTCCCCCGCGCCGGCGCCGTAGGGTGGGCGACCCCCAGACCACCCCTCCAGGGCCTTTCCCGACACCCACCGGGAACGCGACGGAGAAAGGCACGCACTTCCGCCCGACACCCAGTTGGAGGGTCCCGTCACGGACGGCGGCGCTGCTGGCAAAGACGGCCCGGACCATTGCCCGGCCGGGGTCCCAGGGCTGCCTGGTACCGGAGGGTGGTGGAAAGCTCATTGCCTGCAGGGAAAGGGAGGGGCAGGTGGGTGGCCGGGGGACACCAGGGTGGTGGGGAAGGGGGAGATGGAGGTCGAGGACGTCAGGAGGTGGTTTAGGCGGCCACATGGCCTTCTGAGAGATTGGAGGACATCCCGGGGGGATTGGGGATCTTGAGGACACCTGGAGCGGCTCTGGGAGGCCAGGTGGACGTCTGGGGAGCTTGGGAGACATTTGGAAGGGCTCTGGGAGGCCACAGGAGCTTTGGGGGCCTTGGGGGGTAGCAGGAGGGGCTTTGGGAGGACAGATGGACTGCTGTGGGTCTCGAGAAGGTGGGGAGGGGTTTGGGGGCGGTGCCTGTACACTTCTGGGCGGTGCTGGGGACACCTGCAGGTGCTTTGGGGGTCCAGATGGACACCTGGGAGGGCTCACCAAAGTTGTCGGGGGTTTTCTTGGTGCTAAGGAAGCAGATCTCGGCCTTGGCCACTTCCCCCTTGAGCACTTCCTCCTCCTGACAGTCAAAGGCAGCCGTGGGGATCTCCTGGGGCTTGAAAGTCACCGTCACACGGACCTTGAGCAGCGGCGGGGACCTGGCGGTGACAACCGGAGCGGGGTCGGTGGTGGCCACTGCATCCTCCAGGCCGTGGGAGGTGCCAGGCGGGTCCCCTGGGCGCACCTGAGCAGCAGGACCTGTCCCTGGGCGCCCACGGCCACGTCCGGCAGCCTGTCCCCCGTCAGATCCTGGCCACCGCTGATGGCCTGGCCAAAATAGCGTGGCCCGCTGGAGAACCGGGCCCCCGAGATGCGCTGGGGGAGACAGAGGTGCCCGAGCAGGTGAGATGTCTCTGGCGCCCAAGACGTTCCCAGCGCCTGGGACAGCTTCAGGAGCTGGGAGCGTCTCCGGCACCCAGGACATCTTGGGCACCTGGAGCATCTCCAGCACACGAGATGTCTTCATCACCCAAGACAACTCCAGCACCCAAGGTGTTTGCAGCACCCAAGGTGTTTCCAGCACCCAAGACAACTCCAGCACCCAAGACAACTCCAGCACCCAAGACAACTCCAGCACCCAAGGTGCCTCCAGCACCTCTCCAGCACCCAGGACATCTTGGGCACCTGGAGCATCTCCAGCACACGGGACGTCTTCATCACCCAAGACAACTCCAGCACCCAAGGTGTCTCCAGCACCCACGCCTTCACCACCCAAGGTGCCTCCAGCACCTCTCCAGCACCCAGGACGTCTCCAGCATCCAAGGATTCTCCAGCACCCACGGTGTCCCCACCACCCGGAACCTCTCTGTCACCCCGCAGGCACCCATGACCTGGCACACCCCCAGGGCCAGGGCTGTGGGGAGGGTCTCACCTGGCTGTACTGGGAGGCGACGCCGCCCCGCTCCCCGCGGAAGACGTAGATGGCTCCCCGCTCCTCGTCCTCCAGCGGGGCCCCCACGGCCACGTCGGGCCACCGGTCCCCGTCAACGTCCCCCAGGCGAGCCAGGCTGGCCCCAAAGCGCCCCAAGGGGTGGCCGGGCTCTCCCTGCAGCATCTGCTGGCACGGCAGCTGGCCGCGCTGGGGGGATGAGGCGCTGGGTGCCCCGCTCTGCCCACCCTGGGCTGCGCTGGGCTGCGCTGGGCTGCGCTGGGCTGGGGGTCCCCTACCTTTGGCCTCAGGCTGCAGACGGCCACGCGGCCCCCGCTGCCGGCCCCGTAGAACATGGGGGCCCCCACCAGCACAACCTCGGCCGATCTGTCCCCGTCGGTGTCCAGGGCGCACAGGGACGCCCCGTAGTAGGAGCCCACCTGCGGGGACAAGCGGCCGTGGGGCTGGCTGGGGGGTTCCCCCCCAACCCCACCACCACCCTGACCCCTCCCCGCGTCCCCGCCGTTACCTGCGGCCCCATGGCAGCGGCCAGGAACTCCCAGGCAGCCCGGGGGCCGCGGCGGTGGAAGAGGAAGAGGCGGCCAACGTGGCGGTAGCGGGGGGCCCCCAGCGCCAGCGCCTCTCTGCCCTGCAGGGACAGGGACTCGGCCGCGTAGCCTGGTCACAGTGGGGGTCAGGGGGGGCCATCCCGGGGGAGCCAGTGGCCCCAGGAGCCATGCGGGGGTGCTGATGGCCCCAGGACCTCCTGGGGCCACCGCTGTCCCCAGGATCCTCATGAGGGCACCAACATCTCCAGGGCCTCACGAGGGTGCCAACGACCCCCAGATCCTCACGGGGACACCAGTGTCCCCAGCAACACTGTGATGACGTTGATGTCCCCAGCACTCTCCTGGGGACCCTCGCCAGGGCCTGACGTCCCTAAGAACCTCGTGCGAACCCAATGCCCCCAGCCCCACGTGGGGACCCTCATGAGGACACCGACGTCCCCCAACCCTTGAGGATGCTGATGTCCCCGTGATCCTGACAGGGACACGGGCTTCTCCCCACAGCCTCCGTGAGCCTCACGACACGTCCCTGGGACCCTCCAGAGGACACTGGCATCCCCAGGACCCTCACGGGGGACACCAGCATCCCCGGGACCCTGCCGGGGGGGACCTGTCCATCTCCGTCCCCGTCCCAAGCAGCTCTTACCCAAGTAGGCGTCGTTCATGTCCCCAGTGGCTTGGGACACGTTGACGAAGGTGGGCTCCCCACTCCCACCATAGACAAAGACCCCTCCGGACCAGTCGTAGGCACCCACCGCTCCCAGTACGGGCCCCTCCTGCACCAGTAAAGATGGGGAGGGGGACAGTAGTGCGGGGAGAGGAGCGAGTCCTGCCCCAGGGACACCCCATGGGCGTGGGGACAGGCTTGGGCGGCCGGGTGACACTTACGGGGGTGAGCAGGGCGCTGAAGCCCTCCTGGGCCATCTCCAGCTGGAAGGAGCTGCTGTTGGAAGACTGGGTGCCTGGGGGGAGGCAGGGCTGAGCGGGGGGCACCAGCTGCCCCCCTCGGCCACCCCCCAGCCACCCCCCGGCACACCAGTACCCTCGATGGCAAAGATCTTGTCCTGCAGCTGGTTCTGGATGCCCTGCAGGGCATCAAAGTTGTCCACCCGGAAGACGTGGTCGTCGCTGGGTTCAGAGGCGATGGTGTGGAGCTCGTTTATGGCGTCTGGATTCTGAAAGGCGCTGCCCACCTGTGGGTGGAGAAGGATGGCCGGATGGAGGGCCGGAGAGGTGTGGGGAGGGAAGGAAGGGTGGACGGACGGGTGTTTGGAGAGGGAAAGATGGACGGACATGAATAGAATGGATGGAGATGGATGGATGGGTGGGTGGGTGGATGGACGGAGATGTTTGGGCATGGGTGGATTGACAGCCAAGTCTGTAGATGTTTGGAGATGGCCAGAGCTGTTTGTAGCTGGATGGATGGACATGTCTGGAGATGGATGGTTGGGTACGTCTGAGGGAGATGATTGGGTGGGTGGGTGTGTGGGTGGGTCAATATTTGGGGATGGATGGAGATGTTGGGAGGTGGGTGGGTGGATGGATGGATGGCCGTGTTTAAAAAGGGTTGGATGGTTGAATGGAGGGAGATGCTTGAAGATGGATGGACAAATGGATGGCCGGATGGCCAGATGCGTTTGGGATGGCTAGTTGCTTGGGGGTGGACGGCTTTGGGCATGCGGGTCCCTCACCCCGATGGCATAGCGGATGACCCTCATCTGTTTGGCCAATGGGATGACTTCTGAGTACTCCATCTTGTCATCAAACTTCTCCCCATCTGTGATCACGATGAGGATCTTTCTGGCGTCTTTTCGGGCCCCTCTGGAAGGGATGAACATGTTCGTCCTGCGCCAGGGAAGGAGAACGCAAAGGATGAGGATTGTGCCTTCACCCACCCCATGGTGGGTGGGAGGGGGGGTCACAGGTGCTGGGCGGGGGGAGGGGCAGGGGATGGGACTCACAGGACTTCCCAGATGGCGGTGGCAGTGCGGGTGGTTCTCCTGAGCTGCTGCACGTTATTCAGCAGCATGCTGGGATCAGGGGACCTCCGGAAGGTGTTGAAGTCAAAGTGTTGCAAGACGGTATCAGAGAACTGGACGAGAGCAAACTGGGGCGGGGGGAGCAGGGGAGGGACAGCATGGGGACATGCTGGTGGGGACACGACCGCCGTGGTAGCAGCCACCCAAAATGCCACCTCCTTGCCAAGATGGAAGAGCAGCCCAAAACATCACCCATTGCGCGGAGCCACGTGAAACGTCAACGGAGACGCCGCCCCCCCCCCCCCCCCCCCCCGACCCCGAGATGACACCCGCTTGTGAACAGTCATCTGGGGGGTCACCACCGGTGTCTGGGAGGGCGGTACCTGTGTGTCGGTGCCCTTGAAGCGCCTCAGCACCTCCACGATGAAGGTCTTCATTTTCCAGAAGTCATCCATACTGATGCTGCCCGAGCCGTCGATGAGGAGCACCACATCTGAGGAGTGCTTGGGACACTCTGGGAGCGGCGGGGTGGCGGGAAGCACGGAGACAGCCCCACGGTCAACCGAGCCAGGATGTCCCCCGCGCATCCCTCCCCCCTGCCCCCCATACCTGGTAGGGCATCTGGGATGCGCCGGAGCTGCCGGAGGGTGGTGTCAAGGAGGACGCAGAAGCCGTTGAGGTGGACATTCTCCCCGCAGACTTGGGGCGCCGTGGGGCCGCACACCTGGGTTGGAGATGGGGACCCCGAAATCAGCAGAGCCCGGGTCGGGGGGATGGGGGGGCAATACCCAGGGCACCACCAGGGGTGGCCACATTTGGGGGGGCCGGTGCCCTTGATGTCACCCCAGAAAGACCACTTTTGGGTGCAACCTCCTTGATGTCACCCCAGAAAGACCACTTTTGGGGTGCAACCTCCTTGATGTCACCCCAGAAAGACCACTTTTGGGTGCAACCTCCTTGATGTCACCCCAGAAAGACCACTTTTGGGGTGCAACCTCCTTGATGTCACCCCAGAAAGACCACTTTTGGGGCGCAACCTCCTTGATGTCACCCCAGAAAGACCACTTTTGGGGCGCAACCTCCTTGATGTCACCCCAGAAAGACCACTTTTGGGTGCAACCTCCTTGATGTCACCCCAGAAAGACTCGTTTTGGGGCGCAACCTCCTTGATGTCACCCCAGAAAGACCACTTTTGGGGTGCAACCTCCTTGATGTCACCCCAGAAAGACTCATTTTGGGGTGCAACCTCCTTGATGTCACCCCAGAAAGACCACTTTTGGGGTGCAACCTCCTTGATGTCACCCCAGAAAGACCACTTTTGGGTGCAACCTCCTTGATGTCACCCCAGAAAGACCACTTTTGGGGTGCAACCTCCTTGATGTCACCCCAGAAAGACCACTTTTGGGGTGCAACCTCCTTGATGTCACCCCAGAAAGACTCGTTTTGGGGTGCAACCTCCTTGATGTCACCCCAGAAAGACCACTTTTGGGGTGCAACCTCCTTGATGTCACCCCAGAAAGACTCGTTTTGGGGTGCAACCTCCTTGATGTCACCCCAGAAAGACCACTTTTGGGGTGCAACCTCCTTGATGTCACCCCAGAAAGACCACTTTTGGGGTGCAACCTCCTTGATGTCACCCCAGAAAGACCACTTTTGGGGTGCAACCTCCTTGATACCGTCCCCAAAGGGCCAAATTGGGGCGCAATATCCATGACTTCACCTCAGACTGGCCGATTTCAGGGTGCAACCCCCCCCCCACCCCCCCCAATGCCCAGGATCAACCCAATTTCGGGGCGAATCCTATCACACCCCCCGCCCCCACCCCTCACCCAAGCCCCCCCCATCATACTCACCAGGGCTCCGGCGCCCGCAGCGGCCAGCGCTAACCCCAGGGACGCGTTGATGGCCTCCGGGGGTCCTGGGGACGGATGGGGTGGGACTGTCACCCTCCTCCTGGGTGACCCTGGCACCCAGTTTTGGCGGGGCGGGGGGGAGGCGCTCACCAGTAACGGCGACTTCCTGGCACTTCCCCGAGCGCTGCCAGCACTGGTAAATCATCCCCGTCCGGTTGCCGGTGCCGCGTTGCAAAGGGGCGCCCACGAGGACCCTGTCAGCGTAGGGGAAAGGGGATGGGGGGGCGGAGGGGTTTTTCGGGGGGCACCCCTCCCCAACCCTGGGCTGCACCCCCCTCCACACCTTACCCACCGTCGTCGGGGGTGCCGAACTGGGCCACGGTCTGCCCGAAGGCCCCGCCGGCATCCCCATGGAAGACCATCACCGTCTCCACGTCCACCCCGGAGCCGCGGCAGAAGGTCAGCACTGCAGGGAGGGGGCACAGTGGACCCAGGCGTCCGGGTGTCACCCCCACAACCCCACCTGGGGACCCCCGGCGTCCGGGTGTCACCCCCCCCACACCCCCCCAGGGGACCCCCGGCGTCCGGGTGTCACCCCCCCACCCCCCTCCAAGGGACCCCTGGCGTCCGGGTGTCACCCCCCCACACCCCCCCAGGGGACCCCCGGCGTCCGGGTGTCACCCCCACAACCCCCCCACCCCCCGCCCAGGGGACCCGGGGGTCCGGGCGCCCACCTGTGCCCAGGCAGGCGAGCAGAGCTCGGGGCTCCATGTCGCACCGGGAGCGGGGAGGGAATGGCAGGAGTCAGCCAAAGCAGAAGTTGGTGTTGTGGGGTGGGAGGGGAAGAGAGGGGTGTGGGGCGGGGGGGGGGGGCTGGGAATTTGGGAGGAAAAGAGATAAAAATGGGAGGAAATGAGAGATCGTAAAATTGGGGGCGGAAAGGGCAAAGGAGGAGAAGGGATGGCAGGGGGAAGATGGATGGGGTACAGGCGCACGGCGCACAGCTGGGTGGGGTACAGTCGCACGGCGCACAGCTGGGTGGGGTACAGCCACGCAGTGCACACAGCTGGATGGGGTACAGCCGCACGGCGCACAGCTGGATGGGGTACAGCCACACAGCGCACAGCTGGATGGGGTACAGGCGCATGGCGCACAGCTGGATGGGGTACAGCCACACGGCGCACAGCTGGGTGGGGTACAGCCTCATGGCGCACACAGCTAGATGGGGTACAGCCGCGCAGTGCACACAGCTAGATGGGGTACAGCCACACGGCGCAGAGCTGGGTGGGGTACAGCTGCACGGTGTGCATAGCTGGATGGGGTACAGCCGCACAGCGCACAGCCCGATGGGGTACAGCCTCACAGTGCACACAGCTGGGTGGGGTACAGCCGCGCAGTGCGCACGGCTAGATGGGGTACAGGCGCATGGTGCATAGCTGGATGGGGTACAGCTGCACGGTGCACACAGCCGGGTGGGGTACAGCCGCACGGCGCACAGCTGGGTGGGGTACAGCCTCACAGTGCGCACAGCTGGGTGGGGTACAGCCGCACGGTGCACAGCTGGCTGAGGTACAGCCACACGGCGCATAGCTGGATGGGGTACAGCCGCACGGTGCACACAGCTGGCTGAGGTACAGCCGCACGGCGCACACAGATGGCTGGGGTACAGCCGCACGGCGCACACAGATGGCTGGTGTACAGCCGCACGGCGCACACAGCTGGCTGAGGTACAGCCGCACGGCGCACACAGATGGCTGGTGTACAGCCGCACGGCGCACACAGCTGGCTGGGGTACAGCCGCACGGCGCACACAGCTGGCTGGGGTACAGCCGCACGGCGTGCGTAGCTGCATAGGGTACAGCCGCACGGCGCGCACAGCTTGGCTGGGCTACCGCCACAGGGCGTGGTTTGCCCGGCGCCGAGCTGCGGCTGGCCGGGGGTCACCTCTATTTTGGGTGCCATCCCCACCCCTGTCTACTTTCACAACCCTGGCAGCCGCTTGCTCAAGGGAGGCAGCTTCAGGGTGACCTCAACTTCCCATCGCTGTCCCCAACAGGAAGGTGAGCCCATCCCCCACCCCGGAAGGAGCCGTCATCTGGGCCCCCGCTACCTCCTTCCTGCAGCGATGGTGCTCCCTGCAGGGGGGGTAGGGTGTGATGAGGCAGGTGGGGGTGTCCAGCCATCTGTCCGGCCATCCATCATCTCCGCACTTCTCTATCTGCCCATCTGTTGGTCCCCAAACATCTCCATCCATCCCTAAACATCTCCATCCACCCATCCCTAAACATCTCCAAACATCTCCATCCATCCCCAAACATCTCCATCCATCCCCAAACATCTCCATCTATACACCCATCCCTAAACTTCTCCAAACATCTCCATCCATCCCCAACATCTCCATCCACCCACCCCTAAACATCTCCAAACATCTCCATCCATCCCCAAACATCTCCAAACATCTCCATCCATCCCCAAACATCTCCATCCACCCATCCCTAAACATCTCCAAACATCTCCATCCATCCCCAACTTCTCCATCCATCCCCAACATCTCCAAACATCTCCATCCATCCCCAACATCTCCAAACATCTCCATCCATCCCCAACTTCTCCATCCATCCCCAACATCTCCAAACATCTCTATCCATCCCCAACTTCTCCATCCATCCATCCCTAAACATCTCCAAACATCTCCATCCATCCCCAACATCTCCATCTATACACCCATCCAGCCACCTCAGACCATCTCCACATTTCCCTCCATCCGTCCATCCATCCATCCATCTTTCCATCCTTCCAGCCACCCCCTCCTCCAGCTCCAGGTGCACCCCCAGGGACCTCTCCAGCCCTCCGGTCCACCAAGGGTGGCTGGCGGGGGCACGAGGCACGGGGCAGGCTGTCACCAGGAGCCACCTCCCCGTGAGTCACGGCCACCGGCCGACACCTCACCCCATCTTCCCACAGGCGTTTCACAACCGCCTGCCTTGTCACCCGCAGGCTGCCCCGGTGACCCACAGCCGCCGGCCAGCGGCCCGCCCCACCCTTCTGTCAGCCGGGAGCGGCCGTCAGCTGCGCCGCGGCTGGCCCGCGTGGTGGGGGGAGGGGGCTTTGGGCGGGCGAGGGTCTTCCGCTGTCGGCCCGTGGCCATTGGCCAACATCGGCCATCATCATAGAATCATGGAATCATAGAATCATGGAATCATAGAATCATAGAATCATGGAATCATGGAATCGCTGAGGTTGGCCAAGCCCTTCAAGATCATCCAGTCCAACCATTGACCTACACCACCAAGTCTCCTCTAAGCCAATCAAGGAATCATGGAATCATAGAATCATGGAATCATGGAATCATAGAATCATGGAATCATAGAATCATGGAATCATGGAATCGCTGAGGTTGGCCAAGCCCTTCAAGATCATCCAGTCCAACCATTGACCTACACCACCAAGTCTCCTCTAAGCCAATCAAGGAATCATGGAATCATAGAATCATGGAATCATGGAATCATAGAATCATGGAATCATAGAATCATGGAATCATGGAATCGCTGAGGTTGGCCAAGCCCTTCAAGATCATCCAGTCCAACCATTGACCTACACCACCAAGTCTCCTCTAAGCCAATCAAGGAATCATGGAATCATGGAATCATGGAATCATAGAATCATAGAATCATGGAGTCATGGAATCATAGAATCATGGAATCATGGAATCATAGAATCATGGAATCATAGAATCATGGAATCATGGAATCGCTGAGGTTGGCCAAGCCCTTCAAGATCATCCAGTCCAACCATTGACCTACACCACCAAGTCTCCTCTAAGCCAATCAAGGGGAGACCAGACTGAACCATGGCCCCCAGTGCCACCTCTACGTTTTTTGAACCCCTCTGGGGCTGGGGACTCCCCCGCCTCTCTGGGCAGCCTGGTCCAACGCTTGACCACTCTTTCCATAAAGAAATTTTTCCTAATTTCCTAATTTCCTCGGAGTGGCGGGGCACCGTGGGGCGGGTGTGGGGGCGGCGCTGGGGTGACGGGGCGGGGTCGGGTGGCGGGGCCGCACCGACGAGGGCCGGGGGGGTGACACGGGGATGGGGGCCGTGAGCCGTTGGGTGCCGCGCGTGCGCCACGCCCCAGGGCGACGCCGGGACGGTGCCCACCAAGCGTTGAGCGTCATGGGGACGTCGGCGCCCCAAGGGGACGTGGAGGTCGTGGCTGTAGGGCCCGTACGGCTGCCCCACAACTGCTATAGGGGCTGTGCGGCCGCCCCACAACTGCTATAGGCTCCATACAGCCGCCCCACAACTGCTATAGGGTCCATACGGCCGCCCCACAACTGCTATAGGGTCCGTATGGCCGCCCCACAACTGCTATAGGCTCTGTACAGCCACCCCACAACTGCTATAGGGTCCATACGGCCGCCCCACAACTGCTATAGGGTCCGTATGGCCGCCCCACAACTGCTATAGGCTCTGTACAGCCACCCCACAACTGCTATAGGGTCCATACGGCCGCCCCACAACTGCTATAGGCTCTGTACGGCTGCCCCACAACTGCTATAGGGTCCATACGGCCGCCCCACAACTGCTATAGGGTCCGTATGGCCGCCCCACAACTGCTATAGGCTCTGTACAGCCACCCCACAACTGCTATAGGGTCCATACGGCCGCCCCACAACTGCTATAGGCTCTGTACGGCCGCCCCACAACTGCTATAGGGTCCGTATGGCCGCCCCACAACTGCTATAGGCTCTGTACGGCCACCCCACAACTGCTATAGGGTCCATACGGCCGCCCCACAACTGCTACAGGGTCCATACGGCCACCCCACAATTGCTATAGGGGCTGTGCGGCCGCCCCACAACTGCTATAAGGTCCGTATGGCCGCCCCACAACTGCTATAGGCTCTGTACGGCCGCCCCACAACTGCTATAGGGGCTGTGCACCCCCTCCCTTCTCCTATAGGCTCCGTACAGCCACCCCACAACTGCTATAGGGGCTGTGCAGCCCCTCCCTTCTCCTATAGAGTCTATACAGCCGCCCCACAACTGCTATAGGGGCTGCGCGCCCCCTCCCTTCTCCTATAGAGTCTATACAGCCACCCCACAACTGCTATAGGGGCTGCGCGGCCCCCACCCACTCCTATAGGCTCCATACAGCCGCCCCACAACTGCTATAGGGGCTGCGCGCCCCCTCCCTTCTCCTATAGGGGCCATAGGGCCGCCCCAGCAGCGCTATAGGTCCCTCCGGCCACACCTCCCGCCTTCCCCATGGGGGGGGGGGGTGGGGCTATGCAAATGAAGCGCTGACGTCACCACTCCCCGCCCCGGCGGGGGGGAGGGGCGGGTGCTACCCAGAAGCCCTTGGGGGTGGGGGAGGGGCCGGGCCGCCCTCGGTCGCGGTGGGGGGGGGGGGGGTTCCCCGCGCGCCTGGTGCAGTTTTGGGGGGCAAGGGGGGGTCCTCGCGCGCCTGGGTGCAGTTTTGGGGGGCAAGGGGGGGGTCCCCGCGCGCCTGGTGCAGTTTTGGGGGGCAAGGGGGGGGTCCCCGCGCGCCTGGGTGCAGTTTTGGGGGGCAAGGGGGGGGTCCCCGCGCGCCTGGTGCAGTTTTGGGGGGCAAGGGGGGGTCCTCGCGCGCCTGGTGCAGTTTTGGGGGGCAAGGGGGGGTCCTCGCGCGCCTGGTGCAGTTTTGGGGGGCAAGGGGGGGGTCCCCGCGCGCCTGGTGCAGTTTTGGGGGGCAAGGGGGGGGTCCCCGCGCGCCTGGTGCAGTTTTGGGGGCAAGGAGGGGTCCCCGCGCGCCTGGGTGCCCCCAGCCCCATGGCGCTGGCCCGCTGGCCCCGGCTGGTGGCCGCTGGCCGCCCCCTGCACCTGGGGCCCTCGTGCTGGGCCGGCCACAACCGCTGGTCCAAGGTGAAGAACGTCAAGGGCCCGCGCGACGCCGCCCGCAGCCGCCTCTTCCAGCGCCTCGGCCTGATGCTGCGCACCGCCGCCCGCGGTAGGCACCGGCGGGGCCCCTCCCGCCACGTCCCGCCGCATCCCGCCCCATCCCACCCCCTCCCGCCACGTCCCGCCGCATCCCGCCCCATCCCACCCCCTCCCGCCACGTCCCGCCGCATCCCGCCCCATCCCACCCCCTCCCGCCACGTCCCGCCGCATCCCGCCACACCCCACCACGTCCCGCCACGTCCCGCCCCATCCCACCACGTCCCGCCCCATCCCACCACGTCCCGCCGCATCCCGCCACACCCCGCCGCATCCCGCCCCGTCCCGCCCCGCCACACCCCACCACGTCCCGCCACGTCCCGCCCCATCCCACCACGTCCCGCCCCATCCCACCCCGTCCCGCCGCGTCCCGCTGCATCCTGCCGCATCCCGCTACACCCCACCACACCCCACCGCATCCCGCCACGTCCCACCACACCCCACCACGTCCCGCCCCATCCCGCCGCATCCCGCCCCACCCCGCCCCACCCCACCCCATCCCGCCACATCCCGCCCCATCCCACCACGTCCCGCCCCATCCCGCCCCATCCCGCCGCATCCCACCCCACCCCGCCACACCCCACCCCATCCCACCACACCCCGCCACGTCCCACCACGTCCCACCCCATCCCACCACACCCCGCTGCATCCCGCCCCATCCCACCACGTCCCGCCCCATCCCACCACGTCCCGCCCCATCCCGCCCCATCCCGCCCGCAGCCCCCACAGCGCGCCCTAGGCTGGCAGCGTCCCCGCGGGGGTCCCCTCGCTCCTTGGGGATGGCGGGATCCCGTCGGGGGTCCCCTCGCTCCTTGGGGATGGCGGGATCCCGTCAGCTCTTCCAGGGCTGGTGGGATCCCCGTGGGTTTTCTGCGGCTGGTGGGATCCCTGTGGGTCGTCTCAGATCTCCCCCACCCTGGATCCCCTTGGGGGGCGGGGGGGGCATGTCTCATCCCCGGTGCCCCCAGGATCTCACAGCCCAGCAGATCCCCTCCGCCAGGACCCTGGAGGTCCCACAGCCCCCACAGATCCCCCCAGGTTTCCTGGGATCATGGAGATCTCTCCACCCACCGCCCCCAGGTCCCCTGGGATCCCAGACGTCTCTCAGCCCCACATTCCCCACGATCTCCTGAGGTTCCCCAGCACCCTACAAGTCCTTCTGCCCCACAGACCCTCCCGGCTCCCCCAGGACGTCCCACAGACACCCCCGCCGAGATCCTCTGGGATTTGGGGAGGGTCTCCCCAGCCCGCCCTGATCCCACCCGCACCCTCTCTCCCCACAGAGGGGGGCCCGGACCCTGCGCTCAACGCCCAGTTGGCCAACGTGGTGGAGCAGTGCCGGGCAAAGAACATGCCCAAGGCCTCCATTGAGGCAGCCATCCGCGGCGCGGTAAGTCCTGGGGGATTTTGGGGGCCGGGGGGGGGGATCGAGCCCTCCAAGTTGGGGGGGGGGGATCCCTGAGCACCCCCTGCCCCAGGAGAGAGCGGCGGCAGCGGCCCGGCTGCTCTACGAAGCCCGTGGCCCCGGTGGCTCGGCTCTTCTCCTGGAGGTCCTCACCGACAACCCCCGGCGGAGCCAGCACGACGTCCGGCTCATCCTCACCCGTCACGGGTCAGTCCCAGGGGGCACCCAGGCGGCCGGGGGCCAGGAGCCGGGTGGCCGGGGGCCAGGAGCCGGGTGGCCGGGGCTGAGCCGGGTGCGGGTCCCCGCAGGGGAACGATGGCGGAGGGGGCGCGGCACAGCTTCGAGCAGAAGGGGGTGGTGCACGTGGGGCCGCGGGACCTTCAGGGCCACCCGGTCTCTCTGGAGGCGGCGCTGGAGGCGGCGCTGGAGGCCGGGGCCCAGGACGTCTGCCCGGATGAGGAGGAGGAGGAAGAGGAGGAGCCAGCGCTGAAGGTGGGTGAGGAGGGCGGTGGGCTGGCAGACGCTGGGTCCGGCTGGTTTCGGAGCAGGTGGCGCGGTCCTCTTGGTGCCCCGCCTGCTCTTGGCCGGTCCCTGGCCACTGCTGGCCATTTCTGACCATCCGTGACCACCGCTGGTTGTCCCCGGCCGCTCTTGGCCACTTCCCAAGCGCTCTCGGCCGTTCCCCAAGCACCGTTCGCCACTTCCCACCATCCGGGGCCACCACTGACTGTCCCCAACCACTCTTGGTTATTGCCTGACCGCTCTTGGACATTTCTTCCCCATTGATGACCATCCCTGACCACCACTGGCTGTCCCCAGCACTCTTGGCCCATCTCTGACCGTCCCCAACCACCCTTGGCCAATCCTTGACCGTCCCCAATGGCTCCTGGCTGCTCTTTGACTGTCCCTGACCGCCCGTGGCCGTTCCTTGACCATCCTCAACCACCCTTGGCCAATCCTTGACCGTCCCCAACCACCCTTGACCAATCCTTGACCGTCCCCAACCACCCTTGGCCAATCCTTGACCGTCCCCAATGGCTCCTGGCTGCTCTTTGACTGTCCCTGACCGCCCGTGGCCGTTCCTTGACCATCCTCAACCACCCTTGGCCAATCCTTGACCGTCCCCAACCACCCTTGACCAATCCTTGACCGTCCCCAACCACCCTTGGCCAATCCTTGACCATCCCCAATGGCTCCTGGCTGCTCTTTGACTGTCCCTGACCGCCCGTGGCCGTTCCTTGACCATCCTCAACCACCCTTGGCCAATCCTTGACCATCCCCAACCACCCTTGGCCAATCCTTGACCGTCCCCAATGGCTCCTGGCTGCTCTGTGACTGTCCCCGACCGCCCGTGGCCGTTCCTTGACCATCCTCAACCATCCTTGGCCGTTCCTTGAGCATCCCCAGCCGCTGTTGGCTGTTCCCCACAGTTCATCTGCGAGACCTCAGCCCTGCGGACCGTGCGGGAGCGTCTGGAGGCCTCGGGGCTACGCCCGCTCTCGTCCGCCATCGAGTACTTGCCCCGGGACCGGGTGACGCTACCAGAGGGGACGCGGGAGCAGGCGGAGCGCCTCCTCCAGGCCCTCAGCAACTGCCCTGACATCGTCCGCCTCTACCACAACATCCAATAGGAGATGGGGGGGAGCGTGGCCCCAGCAACTGGGGGACACGCTCCCCCCCCCCCCCCCATACCTTGTCCCCATCTCCGTGATGACAATAAAACCCTGTTTTGACCATGGCTCCACCTCCTCCATGGGAGACCACCACCCCAATGAGCCTCATTAGCATAGCCCTGCCCATACAGGCTTGGTCATGCCCCTTCCCTGGCCCCACCCCCTTTAGGCAAAGGGGTGTGGCCAAGGGGAAGGCTGGGAGCACCCAGGTATCTGGGGCGAGGTCCCAGCCCTCCATCCAGGTGCCCCCCCACCCCAAAAAACATGGCAGCAGCAGAGGGCAGGGTGGTTTATTTGGGGGGGGAGGTGGGGACAGGTCACTCGTCAGAGCCGGTGGGGCTGCCGAGGAAGACGTCGGCGTAGGTGAAGGCTGAGGCAGCCCCTTCTTCCTCCTCCTCCTCCTCATCATCCTCGTCATCGTCGTCATCATCATCATCCTCCTCCTCTTCTTCCTCTTCCTCCTCAGGGTGGAGGAAGGCCCCAGCCTCGCCCTGGAGGAGCCGGCGGACAGCGGGGTGGGTGAGGCCAAAGAAGTCGGTGCCAGCGCCAGGGGCCGGTGGCATCGCCCGGGGCCGCCCCCCGGCCTCCGCCAGGGCCTGGAGGAGCCGCCCATGGCAGACGTCAGGTGTGGGGCCCACCAGCACCCTCCCAGGCTCGTCCTCGGACACAATCTCGCAGCGGGGACCGGCCACGATCCGGCAGGTGTACAGGCAGCGGCGGGCCGGCCGGCGGGTGCTGGCGAAGAGGCGGGTGCTGTGGAAGCCCAGGGGCAAGACGGAGCCCGGCCCCACGCTGCTGACACCCAGGCTGTGCACTGTCAGAGGCCCCAGCGCCAAGGGCAGGGTCAACGCCCCGCCACGGCGGCGGGGGGGGGGGCCTCAAGATGGCCGCCGGTGGCCCAGCTGGGCTGGAGGTGTCCTCAGGTGGTCTCAAGATGGCCCCTGGCAGCGTGTCCAGCTTGGGACCACCTCTCGGCCCGTTTGGCCTCAAGTCGTCTCTTGGGCTGTCCCGCAGCCCCGTTGGCCTCAAGTCATCTCTTGAGCCGTCTCTTGGCCCTGTTGTCCTTGAACCGTCTCTCAGCCCATTGGACCTTGACCCATCTCCTGGGCCATCTCTTGAGCCGGCTGGCCTCACCCCATCTCTGGAGCCAACTGGCCTTGACCCATCCCTTGAGCCAGTTGGCCTTGACTCATCTCTTGGTCCATCTCTTGGCCCAGTTGGCCTTGAGTCATCTCTTGGCCCATCTCTTGACCCGGCGGCCCGCACCCCATCCCTCGCTCCATCTCTTGACCCAGTTGACCTCGACCCATCTCTCACTCCAGTTGACCGTGCCCCATCTTTCCCTCCATCTCTTGACCCGTCAGCCCGGGACCCACCGCGGCGAGGCCGGCGGCTGGTGACCTCGCCGGGGACCTCCTCAGGGCCGGCCATCGCACGGAGCTGGAGGAGCCGGGTGAGGAGGAAGCGGCGCTCATCCCGTGCCCGCAGGCACTTGGCCTCCAGCCGGGCCACCTCATCGCAGAGGGCCCCGTTCTCGAACACCAGCGCCCGCGCCGCCCGCCGCAGCCGGCTGTACTTCAGGCGGGTACCGCTCCGCCGGGCGCTGCCGTGGCCCCTTCGGCATCCTGCCTGCCCAACTGACCCCAAGGCTTAATTAATTCATTAATTAATCGGCCACGCTGGGGCCTCGCAACAGCTTTGGCTGGCGAGAAATTAACTGCAACTCTTCTCCGTTGCCACGTTGATCGCAGTCATTGCAATGGGTTTCGGGCTTGCAGTGAACGCCCTGGACTGCAATCAATCGGATGCGTTGCAATTAATGCGACGGGTTGCAATTAATGCGACGGGTTGCAATTAATGCGATGGCTTGCAATTAATGCCATGGCTTGCAATTAATGCCATGGCTTGCAATTAATGCGACGGGTTGCAATTAATGCCATGGCTTGCAATTATTGCAGCGGGTTGCCATCAACGCAAAGCATCGTCATCATTGCAATAAACCGTAATTAATGAGCCGGACTGCAATGAACGCAGCGGATCGCGATAGGCACGCCGTTGCGATCGTTCCTGCACTGATCGCCGCTGGTTTTCTGCAGCCGCCGCCGCCGTTAATTGCAGCGCTAATTGCCCAGCCGCCTCGCTGCCCCCCCCCCCCCCCCCCCCCCGCCTCCAATTGGGGTGAAACCCGGCAATTTGAGGTGCGCCGGCGCAGGGACTCACCCGGTGAGGAGGGGACCCCGGCCTCCGGGAGGGAGGAAGAGGAAGTGGGGGGGCAGGGACAGGAAGAGGAAGAGGAGGGTGGGTGGGGGAGGGGAGGGAGAAAGTCCTGGCAGAGTTGGGGGGGGAGGGGTGGGGAGGGGCAGTGTGGACCCAGGCATCCAGGACGTAGAGGACCCAGGAGTTCGGTCCATGGGGGACCCAAGGATTTGGGGGGCACCCAGGTGTTTGGGGGGGACCCAAGCATTTGGGGGGGACCCAAGCGTTTGGGGGGGACCCAGGCATCCAGGACGTAGAGGATCCAGGAGTTGCACCCGTAGGGGACCCAGGCATTTGGGGGGGACCCAAGCGTTTGGGGGGGCACCCAGGCGTTTGGGGGGGACCCAGGCATTTGGGGGGGACCCAAGCATTTGGGGGGCACCCAGACGTTTGGGGGGACCCAGGCATTTGGCCCGTAGGGGACCCAAGCATTTGGGGGTGACCCAAGCATTTGGGGGGACCCAGGCGTCCGGGACGTAGAGGACCCAGGAGTTCGATCCATGGGGGACCCAAGCGTTTGGGGGGGACCCAGGTGTTTGGGGGGGACCCAAGCGTTTGGGGGGCACCCAGGCGTTTGGGGGGGACCCAGGCATTTGGGGGGGACCCAAGCATTTGGGGGGCACCCAGACGTTTGGGGGGACCCAGGCATTTGGCCCGTAGGGGACCCAAGCATTTGGGGGGGACCCAAGCATTTGGGGGGACCCAGGCGTCCGGGACGTAGAGGACCCAGGAGTTCGATCCATGGGGGACCCAAGCGTTTGGGGGGGACCCAGGTGTTTGGGGGGGACCCAAGCGTTTGGGGGGGACGCTGGTGTCCGGTTGGACCCAGGCATCCGGGATGTAGGGGACCCAGGAGTTTGGCCCGTAGGGGACCCAAGCATTTGGGGGGGACCCAAACGTTTGGGGGGCACCCAGGCATCCAGGTGGACCCAGGTGTCCGGGACGTAGAGGACCCAAGCATTTGGGGGGGACCCAAGCGTTTTGGGGGGGGACCCAGGTGTCCGGGGGGACCCAGGTGTCCGGGACGTAGAGGACCCAAGCATTTGGGGGGCACCCAAGCATTTTGGGGGGGACCCAAGCATTTGGGGGGCACCCAGGCGTTTGGGGGGGACCCAGGCATTTGGGGGGGACCCAAGCATTTGGGGGGCACCCAGACGTTTGGGGGGCACCCAGGTGTGTGGGGGGGACCCAAGCATTTGGGGGTGACCCAAGCGTTTGGGGGTGACCCAAGCATTTGGGGGGGCACCCAGGCATTTGGGGGGGACCCAAGCATTTGGGGGGACCCAGGCGTCCGGGACGTAGAGGACCCAGGAGTTCGATCCATGGGGGACCCAAGCGTTTGGGGGGGACCCAGGTGTTTGGGGGGGACCCAAGCGTTTGGGGGGGGACGCTGGTGTCCGGTTGGACCCAGGCATCCGGGATGTAGGGGACCCAGGAGTTTGGCCCGTAGGGGACCCAAGCATTTGGGGGGCACCCAAGCATTTGGGGGGCACCCAAGCGTTTGGGGGGCACCCAGGCATTTGGGGGGGGACCCACGTATTTGGGGGGGACCCAAGTGTTTGGGGGGCACCCAGGCATTTGGGGGGGACCCAAGCGTTTTGGGGGGGACCCAGGTGTCCGGTTGGACCCAGGCATCCGGGACGTAGAGGATCCAGGAGTTCGGCCCGTAGGGGACCCAAGGATTTAGGGGGGACCCAGGTGTCCGGGGGGGACCCAGGCATTTGGCCCATGGGGAACCAAGTGTTTGGGGGCACCCAGGCATCCAGGGGGACCCAGGTGTCCGGGACGTAGAGGACCCAAGCATTGGGGGGGACCCAAGCGTTTTTGGGGGGACCCAGGTGTCTGGTTGGACCCAGGTGTCCGGGACGTAGAGGACCCAGGAGTTCCGCCCGTAGGGGACCCAAGCGTTTGGGGGGGACCCAAGTGTTTGGGGGGGACCCAAGAATTTGGGGGGCACCCAGGTGTCCGGGACGTAGAGGACCCAGGAGTTCCGCCCGTAGGGGACCCAAGCATTTGGGGGGGACCCAAGTGTTTGGGGGGGACCCAAGAATTTGGGGGGCACCCAGGTGTCCGGGACGTAGAGGACCCAGGAGTTCGGTCCATGGGGCACCCAAGCATTTGGGGGGGACCCAGGTGTCCGGGGGGACCCAGGAGTTTGGCCCGTAGGGGACCCAAGCATTTGGGGGGCACCCAAGCATTTTGGGGGGGACCCAAGCATTTGGGGGGCACCCAAGTGTTTGGGGGGCACCCAGGCGTTTGGGGGGGACCCAAGTATTTGGGGGGGGACCCAAGCGTTTGGGGGGCACCCAGGCGTTTGGGGGGCACCCAAGCGTTTTGGGGGGCACCCAGGCGTTTGGGGGGCACCCAGGCATTTGGGGGGGACCCAAGCGTTTGGGGGGCACCCAAGCATTTTGGGGGGCACCCAGGCGTTTGGGGGGGACCCAAGAGTTTGGGGGGCACCCAGGCGTTTGGGGGGGACCCAAGCGTTTGGGGGGCACCCAAGCATTTTGGGGGGCACCCAGGCGTTTGGGGGGGACCCAAGCATTTTGGGGGGCCCCGGTGCCTGGGCTGTAGAGGACCCAGGCGTCCGGCCCTGCGCTCCCCCTCCCCCCCCCCCCGCGTGACGCCTGCGGTGACGCGACCGATGACACGCGTGACGCCGGTGGGAAGGGGAGGGGGTGTCCTCCCAGCAGCCCCCGGGGCCGGCGCCGCCAAGGGGCCCCACCCCCACCCTGCTCTCCTGGACCCCCCCATCCCAGCCCCCTCCGACCCCCGGCCCCCGACCCCTGACCTCTGACCCGAGGCGGGGGAGCGGCGCCCAGGACGATGGAGGTGAGCAGGGGGTCGGGGGCGAGGGCCGGGGGGGGGGGGCCTCCCCCCCCCGGGGGGCACACGCGTGTGGCACGGGGCGCCCCATGACACAGGGCGCCGTCGTGTGTCCCCCCCAACGCTCCCCCAGGCCGAGTCCCCGTCAGTCCCGGATTTCCCGGAGGATGGCGACAGCAACGGGCCCTTCCCGCTGGAGGACCCCGAGGCCAGCGGGTAAGGATGGGGACACGGGGACCGGGATGGGAATGGGGATGGGGATGTGGGGATGGGGACAGGGACACGGGGATGGGGACACGGGGATGGGGATGTGGGGATGGGGACAGGGACACCAGGATGGGGATGTGGGAATGGGGACAGGGACACGGGGATGGGGACACGGGGATGGGGATGTGGGGATGGGGACAGGGACACCAGGATGGGGATGTGGGAATGGGGACAGGGACACCAGGATGGGGATGTGGGGATGGGGACAGGGACACCAGGATGGGGATGTGGGAATGGGGACAGGGACACGGGGATGGGGACACGGGGATGGGGATGTGGGAATGGGGACAGGGACACCGGGATGGGGACACGGGGATGGGGACACGGGGATGGGGATGTGGGAATGGGGACAGGGACACGGGGATGGGGATGTGGGAATGGGGACAGGGACACGGGGATGGGGACACGGGGATGGGGATGTGGGAATGGGGACAGGGACACCAGGATGGGGATGTGGGAATGGGGACAGGGACACGGGGATGGGGATGTGGGAATGGGGACAGGGACACGGGGATGGGGACACGGGGATGGGGATGTGGGAATGGGGACAGGGACACGGGGATGGGGATGTGGGAATGGGATGGGGACAGGGACACGGGGATGGGGACATGGGGATGGGGATGTGGGAATGGGGACAGGGACACGGGGATGGGGACACGGGGATGGGGATGTGGGAATGGGATGGGGACAGGGACACGGGGACCGGGATGGGAATGGGGATGGGGATGTGGGAATGGGGACAGGGACACGGGGATGGGGACACGGGGATGGGGATGTGGGAATGGGGACAGGGACACGGGGATGGGGATGTGGGAATGGGATGGGGACAGGGACACGGGGATGGGGACATGGGGATGGGGATGTGGGAATGGGGACAGGGACACGGGGATGGGGACACGGGGATGGGGATGTGGGAATGGGATGGGGACAGGGACACGGGGACCGGGATGGGAATGGGGATGGGGATGTGGGAATGGGGACAGGGACACGGGGATGGGGACACGGGGATGGGGACACGGGGATGGGGATGTGGGAATGGGGACAGGGACACGGGGATGGGGACACAGGGATGGGGACACGGGGATGGGGATGTGGGAATGGGACGGGGACACGGGGATGGGGATGTGGGAATGAAATGGGGACAGGGACACGGGGATGGGGACACGGGGATGGGGACACGGGGATGGGGATGTGGGAATGGGGACAGGGACACGGGGATGGGGACACAGGGATGGGGACACGGGGATGGGGATGTGGGAATGGAGATGGGGACAGGGACTGGGATGGGGACAGGGGGATGGGGATGTGGGAATGGGGATGTGGGGACAGGGACACAGGGACAGGGACATGGGGATGGGGATGTGGGGACTGGGATGGGGACAGGGACATGGGGATGGGGACGGGGACCGGGATGGGGACACAGGGATGGGGATGTGGGATTGGGGATATGGGGACTGGGATGGGGACAGGGACACAGGGATGGGGACAGGGACACAGGGACCAGGATGGGGACCGGGATGGGGACACGGGGACAGGGACACAGGGATGGGGACAGGGACACAGGGATGGGGACAGGGACAGGGATGGGGACACAGGGATGAGGATGTGGGGACTGGGATGGGGACGGGGACCGGGATGGGGAGATGGCGACAGGGACGTGATGACGTGGGAATGAGGACGGGGCTGGGTCACAGAGACGAGGATGGGGACATGGGGGATGAGGACATCGGGCCCGTGTGCTCTGGGGTGACCCCAGCCATTGGGGACATCCCCGGGGGTCACCGCGTTGTCCCCAAGGTGATGTCCCACCTCCCAGGGTCTCCCCCACCCCAAGACCAATGTCCTCAAGATCAGCGTCCCCGTGTCCCGGGATCTCCTTCACCCCAAGCCCACTGGCCCCATGTCTTAGGGTCTTCCTCGCCCCAAGACCAACACCCCAAAGGCCACCGTCCCCAAGATGATGCCCCCAAGGTGACGCCCCCACCTCCCAGCATCCCCCTCGCCCCGACACCAATGTCCTTCACCCCAAAACCAACGTCCCCAGGGTCTCCCCCCGCCTTGGGGCCATGTCCCCCCTGGTGCCACCGCCAGCCAACCCCGTTTTCCTCCACAGCTCCCCGCCGCCGCCGCCGGGAGCCGCCGAGCTGCCGCCGGGTGAGTCCCCGCTGTCGTGTCGGTGGCGCGGGTCGGGGAAACCGAGGCACGGGTGACGCCCGCTGTCACCCTCCCTTGCAGGTGAGGAGGAGGAAGAAGAGGCTGAAGATGGCGGCGGGGAGGCCACCCCACGTCCCTACCGCTGCGGCGAGTGCGGCAAAGCCTTCGCCCAGAGCTCCAACCTCCTGAAGCACCGGCGGGTGCACACGGGCGAGCGGCCCTACCGCTGCGGGGAATGCGGCAAGGCTTTCGGCTGGAGCTCGTCCCTGCTGGAGCACCGCAAGGGCCACGCCGGGGCCAAGCCCCACGCCTGCGGCGAGTGCGGCAAAGCCTTCAGCCGAGGGTCCACCCTCCTGGAGCACCAGCGGACCCACACCGGCGAAAAACCCTTCCGCTGCGGGCAGTGCGGCGCCCGCTTCAGCCAGAGCTCTACCTTGGTCCACCACCGGCGGACCCACACGGGCGAGCGGCCCTACGGCTGCCCCGAATGCGGCCGGGCTTTCGGTCGTAAGTCCACCCTGGCCACCCACCGGCGGACCCACACCGGTGAGCGACCGTACGGCTGCCCCGAATGCGGCCGCCGCTTTGCCGTCAGCTCCGACTTGGCCAAGCACCGGCGGGGGGCTCACGGTGGGCACCGGTGCCGGGACTGCGGTGAGCAGTTCCCCCGTCCGGCGGCGTTGGCCGGGCACCGGAAGAAACATCATGGCGGCGACGGCAAGGAGCAGGACGATGCCAGTGAGGACCACGATGGCGATGACCGCGGCGATGACCGGCCACACCGCTGCGAGGAGTGCGGCCAGGCCTTCCGGCACAGCGGCACTTTGCTCCTCCACCGGCAGACCCACGCCGGTGCCTTCGCCTGCCCGCTCTGCCCCGAGCGTTTCGAGGGCAGCGCCCAGCTGGCCCGGCACCGGCGACGACGGCACGGTCCGGCAGCCAAGCCCTACCGCTGCGAGGCTTGCGGCAAAGCCTATGCCCAGCCAGCCGGGCTGCGGCACCACCAGCCGGAGCAGCCGCTGGGATGTCCCCACTGCGGAGCCGCCTTCCTCTGGAGTTGCCGGTTGGCCCGGCACCTCCGGGCTTGCCGGCCCCCCGCCAAGCCATACAAGTGCCCAGAGTGCGGCAAAGCCTTCGGGCAGAGCTCCAAGCTCCTCCGGCACCAGGTGACCCACACCGGCGAGAAGCCCTACAAGTGTCCTGAGTGCGGCAAGATCTTCAGCCAGAGCTCCAACCTGGCCGAGCACCGGCGGACCCACGGGGCGGGCGAGCGGCACTTCTGCCCGCTCTGCGGCAAGGGCTTCGCCCTCGGCTCCTACCTGGCCAAGCACCGGTTGACCCACACCGGCGAGCGGCCCTACCGCTGCACCGAGTGCGGGAAGGCGTTCCGGCAAAGCTCCAACCTCATCCAGCACCAGCGGACCCACACCGGCGAGCGACCCTACACCTGCGGGCTCTGCGGCAAGAGCTTCTGCCAAAACTCCCACCTGGCCAAGCACCGGCGCACCCACACTGGCGAGCGGCCTTACCGCTGCGGGGACTGCGGCAAGAGCTTCCGGCAGAGTGCCAACCTCCTGGAGCACCGGCACACCCACACCGGCGAGCGGCCCTACCGTTGTGCCCAGTGCGGCAAGACCTTCGGGTGGAGCTCGGCCTTCAGCAAGCACCAACGCACCCACCTCGCCTGAGACCACCATCGACCCAGGCTGGGGTGCCTCGGCATGGGCCAGGTCCGGCAGCATGCCCCGAGGCCATGGCTTCGTCTTGGAGGAGCATCCCGGGATCCATTGTCCTAGTCCAGGGCCATCACGGTGCTCCAAGGCCATGGCTTCATCTTGGAGGAGCATCCCGGGATCCATCATCCTGGCCCAGGGCCATCGTGGTGCCCCAAGACCATGGCTTTGTCTTGGAGGAGCATCCCGGGATCCATCATCCTGGCCCAGGGCCATCACGGTGCCCCAAGACCATGGCTTTGTCTTGGAGGAGCATCCCGGGATCCATCATCCTGGCCCAGGGCCATCATGGTGCCCCAAGACCATGGCTTCGTCTTGGAGGAGCATCCCGGGATCCATCATCCTGGCCCAGGGCCATCGTGGTGCCCCAAGACCACGGCTTCATCTTGGAGGAGCATCCCGGGATCCATCATCCTGGCCCAGGGCCATGTCTCCATCTTGGAAGACCACCCTGGGATCCATCATCCTGCCCCAGGGCCATCAGGACACCCCGAGGCCGTGGCTTTGTCTTGGAAAAACCATCCCAAGACCCATTATGGTCCACGTCTCCATCTTGGAGAACCACCTTGTCCTTGCCCAACTCCTTCACCCTGCCCCCAAAAGCCGTATCTCCAGCGCAGGGACCATCCCGGTCCCTATCCCACCTCCATGTCCCCACCTCCATGTCCCCGCCTCCATGTCCCCACCTCCATGTCCCCATCTCCGTGTCCCCACCTCCATGTCCCCGCCTCCATGTCCCCACCTCCATGTCCCCACCTCCATGTCCCCGTCTCCGTGTCCCCGTCTCCATGTCCCCGTCTCCATGTCCCCGTCTCCGTGTCCCCGTCTCCATGTCCCCGTCTCCATGTCCCCACCTCCATGTCCCCGTCTCCATGTCCCCGTCTCCATGTCCCCGTCTCCGTGTCCCCACCTCCATGTCCCCGTCTCCATGTCCCCGTCTCCGTGTCCCCACCTCCGTGTCCCCACCTCCGTGTCCCCGTCTCCATGTCCCCGTCTCCATGTCCCCGTCTCCGTGTCCCCGTCTCCATGTCCCCACCTCCATGTCCCCATCTCCGTGTCCCCGTCTCCGTGTCCCCGTCTCCATGTCCCCACCTCCATGTCCCCACCTCCATGTCCCCGTCTCCGTGTCCCCATCTCCATGTCCCCGTCTCTGTGTCCCCACCTCCATGTCCCCGTCTCCGTGTCCCCATCTCCATGTCCCCGTCTCCATGTCCCCACCTCCATGTCCCCATCTCCGTGTCCCCGTCTCCATGTCCCCGTCTCCGTGTCCCCGTCTCCATGTCCCCACCTCCATGTCCCCGTCTCCATGTCCCCACCTCCATGTCCCCATCTCCGTGTCCCCGTCTCCATGTCCCCACCTCCATGTCCCCGTCTCCATGTCCCCGTCTCTGTGTCCCCATCTCCATGTCCCCGTCTCCGTGTCCCCGTCTCTGTGTCCCCGTCTCCGTGTCCCCACCTCCATGTCCCCGTCTCCATGTCCCCGTCTCCGTGTCCCCGTCTCCGTGTCCCCGTCTCCGTGTCCCCGTCTCCCTGTGCCCCCCCATCTCTCCCCGCCACAGAGGGGACCCAGGGTCCGGGCCCATCCCCGTGGCCCCCAGCGCCGGAGCCGGGGGACGTCCAGCAGCCCCGGGCGCCTGGGTCCCTCCTGGGGGGGCGTGGGGGGGTGGGAGGGGCCCCCCCAACACGTCAATAAAGAGTAGTGAACGCTGCCGCTGTGGTTCCTGACTGGGGCTTACTGGGAGCACTGGGCGGGACCGCGAGGGGCACTGGGAGCACTGGTGGGGTTGGAGGAGCTCTGGGGGTTACTGGGAGCACTGGGCGGGACTGCATGGGGCGCTGGGAGCAGTGGGGAGGGATTTGGGGGGTTACTGGGAGCACTGGTGGGGGTTGGAGGAGCTCTGGGGGTTACTGGGAGCACTGGGAGGGACTGCATGGGGCACTGGGAGCAGTGGGGAGGGATTTGGGGGGTTACTGGGAGCACTGGTGGGGGTTGGAGGAGCACTGGGGGTTACTGGGAGCACTGGGCGGGACTGCGAGGGGCACTGGGAGCAGTGGGGAGGGATTTGGGGGGGTGCTGGGAGCTCTGGTGGGGGTTGGAGGAGCACTGGGGGTTACTGGGAGCACTGGGCGGGACTGCGAGGGGCACTGGGAGCAGCAGGGAGGGATTTGGGGGGGGTGCTGGGAGCACTGGGAGGGACTGCACAGGGCACTGGGAGCACTGGTGGGGGTTGGAGGAGCACTGGGGGTTACTGGGAGCAGTGGGAGGGACTGCACAGGGCACTGGGAGCAGTGGGGAGGGATTTGGGGGGTTACTGGGAGCACTGGGAGGGACTGCACAGGGCACTGGGAGCACTGGGAGGGATTTGGGGTGGCACTGGGAGCACTGGTGGAGGTTGGAGAGGTCCTGGGAGCAGTGGGGAGGGATTTGGGGGGTTACTGGGAGCACTGGGAGGGACTGCGAGGGGCACTGGGAGCACTGGTGGGGGTTGGAGGAGCTCTGGGGGTTACTGGGAGCACTGGGAGGGACTGCATGGGGCACTGGGAGCAGTGGGGAGGGATTTGGGGGGTTACTGGGAGCACTGGTGGGGGTTGGAGGAGCACTGGGGGTTACTGGGAGCACTGGGCGGGACTGCATGGGGCACTGGGAGCAGTGGGGAGAGATTTGGGGGTTACTGGGAGCACTGGGAGGGACTGCGAGGGGCACTGGGAACAGTAGGGAGGGATTTGGGGTGGCACTGGGAGCACTGGGAGGGATTTGGGGTGGCACTGGGAGCACTGGTGGAGGTTGGAGAGGTCCTGGGAGCAGTGGGGAGGGATTTGGGGGGGTACTGGGGGTTACTGGGAGCACTGGGAGGCATTGCAAAGGGGCACTGGAGGGTTAATGGGAGGGATTTGGGGTGGCACTGGGAGCACTGGGAAGGGATTGGGTGGGGCACTGGGTGTACTGGGAGCACTGGTAGGGACCGCAAGGGCCACTGGAGGGGTAATGGGGGGGATTTGGGATGGCACTGGGTGTTACTGGGAGCACTGGGAGGGATTTGGGGGGCACTGGGAGCACTGGGAGGGGATTTGGGGGTTACTGGGAGCACTGGGAGGGACTGGGAGGGCACTGGGGGGTTACTGGGAGCCTTTGCATGTTCCCAGGGGCCACGCGTGTCCCTTTACACGTGCCCTGAGGACATGCGTGTCACTTTACACATGCACAGGGGACACGCAGGTCCCTTTGTGTGCTCCCAGGGGACACACGTGTCCTTTTACATGTGCAGGGGCCACACGTGTTCCCTTGTATGTGCCCTGAGGACATGCATGTCCCTTTACACACGCCCTGAGGACACGTGTGTGCCTTTGCATGTGTGCAGGGGCCACGCGTGTCCCTTTACATGTACACCGGGGACACGCGTGTCCCTTGACATGTTCCCAAGGCCACGTGTGTCCCTTACCTGTTCCCAGGGGCCACGCGTGTCCCTTCGCGTGTTCCCAGGGGCCACGCGTGTGCTTGGCGTGTCCCCGGGAGCCTTTGCGGCAGGAAGCGCCGCTCTCCCGCCACCATTGTCCGGAACGGGCAAAGCGCCGCCGTTTTGGGTCGAAAAACGCCCGGATTGGGCCTGTCGGCGCCGGGGAGCTGCTGTAGCACGCACGGGGCCGGGGTGAGGGTCCCCCCCCTTGGGTTTTGGGGTGAAAAAGGGGGAAAATGGGTCGATTGCTTGCGTGGGGGCTGGGGGAGGAGTTAGCGAGCGGAGGGGGGGCGTTTTGGGGTGAAAAAGGGGAAAAATGGGCCGGTTGCTCTCGGGGGGGGGGGGGTGGTGTAAAATTAACTCATTGTGGGGATAACGTTTTGGGGCAAAATGGAGGGAAATTGGGCTGATTCCTCCCGTTTGAGGGGAGGGAATTAATTCCTTGCGGGGACTGTGTTTTGGGGTGAAAAAGGGCGAAAATGGGCTGGTTGCGCTCAGCTGCGGGGGTGCAAAACTAATGATTGTGTTTTGGGGTGAAAAGGGGGAAAAATGGGCTGATTGCTCTCAGGTGGGGGGGGGGTAAAATTAACTCCTTGTGGGGATAACGTTTTGGGGTGAAAAAGGGCGAAAACGGGCTGGTTGATCCCAGAAACCGAGATGCAGGATTACCTAATGGGGCGGGGGGGGAAGGATTTTTGGGATGAAAAAGGGGGAAATTGGGGCTGATTGCTCCCAGGTGGGGGGGGGGGGGGGTGCCAAATGAACTAACAGCGGGGGGGGCGGGGTGCATTTTGGGGGAAAACCGTCCGGTTTCGGTGAAAAGCGTCAGGCAGATGCCCGGTTTTTGTCATTTATTACCTTTTTTCCCCGGCCGCTTTCCGCCCGCAGCCGCCGCGATGGAGCCGGGGGAGGAGCCGCGTCCTGCCCGGGGTGACGGGGACATCGCCGCGGAGCCCTGCGCGGGTACGGGGGGCACGGGCACGAGCCCGGGGGGCGGCTGGAAGAGCGCCTGCGGGATGGTCTTTTGGGGGAAAAAACCCAGGAAAGTGGGGAAAAAAACAGGGAAAATGGGGAAAATGTGGGCCAGGAGATGGCCTTCCGCTGGGAATACTCATCCACGGCAGAGAAAATGGTGGCCAGGAGATGTTCTGCTGCTTGGCTGGAAAAATATTGCCCAGGAGGTGGTCTTCCGCTGGGAATAGTGCTCCATGGTGGAGAAAATGGCATCTGGGAGATGTTCTCCTGCGTGGAATAACCCTCCGTGGTTGCACCATGACCCGCCGGGAGATGTTCTCCTGCATGGAATAACCCTCCGTGGTTGCACCATGACCCGCCGGGAGATGTTCTCCTGCATGGAATAACCCTCCGTGGTTGCACCACGACCCGCCGGGAGATGTTCTCCTTTGAGGAACATCCCTCCGTGGTTGCACCACGACCCGCCGGGAGATGTTCTCCTGCATGGAATAACCCTCCATGGTTGCACCATGACCCACCGGGACATGTTCTCCTGCATGGAATAGCCCTCTGTGGTTGCACCATGACCCACCAGGAGATGTTCTCCTGCATGGAATAACCCTCTGTGGTTGCACCACGACCCGCCGGGAGATGTTCTCCTTTGAGGAACATCCCTCCGTGGTTGCACCACGACCCGCCGGGAGATGTTCTCCTTTGAGGAACATCCCTCCGTGGTTGCACCACGACCCAACAGACGTTCCTCTCCCCTCTCCCAGGTGCCGCGGCGCCGGCCCGCAGTGGTGGTCGCCCACATGGCTTCATCAACCTGCTGGGTCTCCTGGAGGGCGGCAGGACAACCCCGAAGCCCTACCGCTGCACCGAGTGCGGGAAGACCTTCGGGCAGAGCTCCAACCTGATCGAGCACCAGCGGACCCATACGGGGGAGCGACCCTTCACCTGCGGCCAGTGCGAGAAGAGCTTCAGCCGGAGCTCCACCTTGGCCGAGCACCTCCGGACCCACACCGGCGAGAAGCCCTACGCCTGCCCGGTCTGCGCCCGTGCCTTCAGCCGCAGCTCCACCTTGACCGAGCATCGCCGCACCCACACCGGCGAGACGCCCTACGCCTGCCCCGAGTGCGGGAAGACCTTCGGACGGACCTCCAACTTGGTCAAGCATCTCCGGACCCACACCGGGGAGAAACCCTACGGCTGCGGGCGCTGCGGAAAGACTTTCAGCCTCAGCTCCAACCTGGTCAAGCACGAGAGGACCCACACGGGGGAAAAGCCCTTCTCCTGCGGGCAGTGCGGGAAGCGCTTCAAGAAGAAGACCCACTTGGTGTCCCACCAGCGGACCCACACCGGCGAGCGGCCCTACCGGTGCGGGGAGTGCGGGAAGGCCTTCGGGCAGAGCTCCTCGCTCATCGAGCACCAGCGGACCCACACAGGCGAGCGACCCTTCCGCTGCGGCGCCTGCGGCAAGAGCTTCTGCGTCAGCTCCAACCTGGTCAAGCACCAGCGCATCCACACCGGCGAGAAGCCCTACGGCTGCGGGCGCTGCGGCAAGCGCTTCCGCTACAAGCCCCAGTTCACCCGCCACCTGAAGGTCCACCCCGACGGGGACCCGGCGTCTGGCCCGTAGGCTGCCTGGAGGTGGACGGCGGCCGGTCGCCGGGATGGGATGGGCGCCAGCATCTCCGTGATGGGGTCCATCATCGTGGCAACCCCATTAGGACCTAACGAAGGAGCGCGGTAGCACGGTGCGGCGTCCACCACGCCGCCTCTGAGCCCGCTGCGTGGCTCCCGGTCCCACTTGGAGATGGGTTGGGGACATTTTGTGGACTCAACAGGACAGGACGGGGTGGTGGCATCTCCATGCCATGGTCCATCATCGTGGCAAACCCATTAGGACCTAACGAAGGAGCGCAGTAGCACGGTGCAGCATCCACCGCGCCGCCTCTGAGCCTGTTGTGTGGCTCCCAGTCCCACTTGGAGATGGGTTGGGGACATTTTGTGGACTCAACAGGACAGGACGGGGTGGTGGCATCTCCATGCCGTGGTCCATCATTGTGGCAAACCCATTAGGACCTAACGAAGGAGCGTGGTAGCACGGCACGGCGTCCACCGCGCCGCCTCTGAACCCGCTGCGTGGCTCCTGGTCCTGCTTGGAGATGGGTTGGGGACATTTTGTGGACTCAACAGGACAGGACGGGGTGGTGGCATCTCCATGCCATGGTCCATCATCGTGGCAAACCCATTAGGACCTAACGAAGGAGCGCGGTAGCACGGTGCGGCGTCCACCGCGCCGCCTCTGAACCCGCTGCGTGGCTCCTGGTCCTGCTTGGAGATGGGTTGGGGACATTTTGTGGACTCAACAGGACAGGACGGGGTGGTGGCATCTCCATGCCATGGTCCATCATCGTGGCAAACCCATTAGGACCTAACGAAGGAGCATGGTAGCACGGTGCGGCGTCCACCGCGCCGTCTCTGAGCCTGTTGTGTGGCTCCCAGTCCCACTTGGAGATTGGTTGGGGACATTTTGTGGACTCGGCAGGACAGGACGGGGCCGTGGCATCTCCATGCCGTGGTCCATCATCGTGGCAAACCCATTAGGACCTAACGAAGGAGCGTGGTAGCACGGTGCGGCGTCCACCGCGCCGCCTCTGAGCCCGCTGCGTGGCTCCCGGTCCCACTTGGAGATGGGTTGGGGACATTTTGTGGACTCAACAGGACAGGACGGGGTGGTGGCATCTCCATGCCATGGTCCATCATCGTGGCAAACCCATTAGGACCTAACGAAGGAGCGCGGTAGCACGGCGCGGCGTCCACCGCGCCGCCTCTGAGCCCGCTGCATGGCTCCTGGTCCTGCTTGGAGATGGGTTGGGGACATTTTGTGGACTCAACAGGACAGGACGGGGTGGTGGCATCTCCATGCCATGGTCCATCATCGTGGCAAACCCATTAGGACCTAACGAAGGAGCGTGGTAGCACGGTGCGGCGTCCACCGCGCCGTCTCTGAGCCTGTTGTGTGGCTCCCAGTCCCACTTGGAGATTGGTTGGGGACATTTTGTGGACTCGGCAGGACAGAACGGGGTGGTGGCATCTCCATGCCGTGGTGCGTCATGGTGGCAAACCCATTAGGACCTAACGAAGGAGCGCGGTAGCACGGTGCGGCGTCCACCACGCCGCCTCTGAGCCCGCTGCGTGGCTCCCGGTCCCACTTGGAGATGGGTTGGGGACATTTTGTGGACTCAACAGGACAGGACGGGGGTGGTGGCATCTCCATGCCATGGTCCATCATCGTGGCAGCCTCATTAGGGCCTAACGAAGGAGCGCGGTAGCACGGTGCGGCGTCCACCACGCCGTCTCTGAGCCTGTTGTGTGGCTCCCAGTCCCACTTGGAGATGGGTTGGGGACATTTTGTGGACTTGGTGGGACAGGCCGGGGCGGTGGCACCTCCGTGCCGTGGTGCGTCATGGTGGCAGCCTCGTTAGGGCCTAACGAAGGCACCGTGGCGCCTGGCCGCGTCCTGGCACCGCGACCGCCGCGCTGAACCCCGGCTGGAGGGGCTGGTGGCCCCCCCTGCGCCGCGGCCCCCCGTGGCGGCACCCTCGTTAGCGCCGAGAGGGCGGCAATAAAGGATCTGGAGTGTCACCGCGGGGCGGGGCGGCCTTGGGGGAGGCGCTGGGGGGCACTGGGAGGACTGGGAGGGAACTGGGAGGGAACTGGGAGGCACTGGGGTCACTGGGAGGGACGCTGGGAGATACTGGGGGGCACTGGGAGGGAACTGGGAGGCACTGGGAGGCACTGGGAGGGACTGGGAGGGAACTGGGAGGCACTGGGGTCACTGGGAGGGACACTGGGAGATACTGGGGGGCACTGGGAGGGAACTGGGAGGCACTGGGTGGCACTGGGGGACACTGGGAGGGACTGGGAGGCACTGGGGGACACTGGGAGGGACTGGAGGGTTCTGGGGGACACTGGGGGGTGTCACTGGGAGGACTGGGAGGACACTGGGCGGACTGGGAGACACTGGAGGACACTGGAAGGGACACTGGGAGATAGTGGGGGGCACTGGGAGGGAACTGGGAGGCACTGGGGGACACTGGGAGGGACTGGAGAGCTCTGGGGGACACTGGGGGTGTCACTGGGAGGACAGTGAGCGGACTGGGAGACACTGGAGGACACTGGAAGGGACACTGGGAGATAGTGGGGGGCACTGGGAGGGAACTGGGAGGCACTGGGGGACACTGGGAGGGACTGGAGAGCTCTGGGAGGGACTGGAGGGCTCTGGGGGGACACTGGGGGGGTCACTGGGAGGACTGGGGGGCACTGGGAGGGAACTGGGGGGACGCCGCTCCCCGTCTCCTAGCAACGCGCGGCCCCGCCCCTCCGGCGCCCCGCTCCCCGTCTCCTAGCAACGCGCGCCTGGGGTCACGCTCTCACCGCGCTCGTCGCGCCTCTGACGCCACTTCCGGTGCGACGGCCGGGGCGAGCCGCCATGGCGGAGGCGACGGCAGCCGCGGCCCCGGCCGGCGGCCTCGCAGCGGGCCCAGAGGCGGCGGCGGGCGGCGGCAGCCCCGAGGGCGGGCGGCCCCGCGGGGGAGGCCCCGAGGAGGCGGCGGCGGCGGCCGGGAGGGCCCCCGCGGCCTCCTCCACCTCGCCGCCGCCCCCGCCGCCGCCGCGGGAGGCGGAGGTGACGGTGGAGATCGGGGAGACGTACCTGTGCCGGCGGGCCGACGGCACCTGGCGTGAGCGGGGCCGGGCCGGGCCGGGCCCACTCGGGGTCGGGGCGCAGCGGGGCTGGGGGAGGGCGCCGGGAGAGCTGGGGCCGGTGAAAATCCTGTGGCAGCAGGACTGGGATGAACTGGGGCCGGTATAAATCCTATGGCGGCGGGACTGGGAGAACTGGGGCCGGTATAAATCCTATGGCGGCGGGACTGGGAGAACTGGGACCGGTATAAATCCTATGGCGGCGGGACTGGGATGAACTGGGACCGGTATAAATCCTATGGCGGCGGGACTGGGATGAACTGGGACCGGTATAAATCCTATGGCAGCGGGACTGGGATGAACTGGGGCCGGTATAAATCCTATGGCGGCGGGACTGGGATGAACTGGGGCCGGTATAAATCCTATGGCGGCGGGACTGGGATGAACTGGGACCGGTATAAATCCTATGGCAGCAGGACTGGGATGAACTGGGGCCGGTATAAATCCTATGGCGGCGGGACTGGGATGAACTGGGGCCGGTATAAATCCTATGGCAGCGGGACTGGGAGAACTGGGGCCGGTATAAATCCTATGGCGGCGGGACTGGGATGAACTGGGACCGGTATAAATCCTATGGCAGCGGGACTGGGAGAACTGGGACCAGGGTGGATCCTCTCACAGCTGGACTGGGAGAACTGGGACCAGTATAAATCCTATGGCAGCGGGGACTGGGAGAACTGGGACCAGTATAAATCCTATGGCAGCAGGACTGGGATGAACTGGGACCAGTATAAATCCTATCACAGCCAGACTGGGAGAAGTGGGAGTGGGAGAACTGGGACCAGGGTGGATCCTCTCACAGCTGGACTGGGAGAACTGGGACCAGTATAAATCCTATGGCAGCAGGACTGGGATGAACTGGGACCAGTGTAAATCCTATCACAGCCAGACTGGGAGAAGTGGGAGTGGGAGAACTGGGACCAGGGTGGATCCTCTCACAGCTGGACTGGGAGAACTGGGACCAGTATAAATCCTATCACAGCAGGACTGGGAGAAGTGGGAGTGGGAGAACTGGGACCGGGGTGGATCCTGTCATGGTGGGAGTGGGAGAACTGGGACCAGTATCAATCCGTACCGGGCCAAACCGGGAGAGGGCTTGCTGGGCTGCAAACTGGTCCCAGCCCTGCCAGGCCACTGGTCCCAGTTTCCCCCCGCAGACTCAGCGGAGGTGATCCAGTCCCGCCTGAACGAGCAGGAGGGGCGCGAGGAGTATTACGTCCACTACGTGGGCTGTGAGTACTGGGAGGCACTGGGAACCGGGCAGGGGGGGGGCAGCGGGACCCCCTGGCTGAGCTCCCAGTGCTCCCAGTTAACCGTCGGCTGGACGAGTGGGTGGACAAGAACCGGCTGGCGCTGACCAAGACGCTGAAGGAGGCCGTGCAGAAGAGCTCGGAGCAGTTCCTGGGCGAGCTGGCCGAGCAGCCCGAGCGCAAGATCACCCGCAACCAGAAACGCAAGCACGATGAGATCAACCACGTCCAGAAGGTGGGGGGCGCTGGGGGGGAGCTGGAGCTTGCTGGGAGGCACTGGGAGGGTGCTGGGGGGAGCTGGGAGGGTGCTGGGGGGAGCTGGGAGGGTGTTGGGACTTGCTGGGAGGCACTGGGAGGGTGTTGGGGGAAGCTGGAAGGGTGTTGGGGCTTGCTGGGAGGCACTGGGAGGGTGTTGGGGCTTGCTGGGAGGCACTGGGAGGGTGCTGGGGGAAGCTGGGAGGCACTGGGAGGGTGCTGGGGGGAGCTGGGAGGGTGTTGGGGGAAGCTGGGAGGGTGTTGGGGGAAGCTGGGAGGGTGTTGGGGGAAGCTGGGAGGTACTGGGAGGGTGTTGGGTGAAGCTGGGATGGTGTTTGGAGGAGCTGGGAGGTGCTGGGAGGGTGTTGGGGGATGCTGGGAGGCACTGGGAAGGTGTTGGGGGGAGCTGGGAGGGTGTTGGGGCTTGCTGGGAGGCACTGGGAGGGTGTTGGGGGACACTGGGATGGTGTTTGGAGGAGCTGGGAGGCGCTGGGAGGGTGTTGGGGGATGCTGGGAGGAACTGGGAGGGTGCTGGGGGGCACTGGGAGTTACTGGGAGTGTGTTAGGGGGTGCTGGGAGGCACTGGGAGGGTGTTGGGGGGCACTGGGAGACACTGGGAGGAACTGGGAGGGTGTTGGGGACAGTGGGAGGCAACTGGAGGACATTGGGAAGAACCGGGAAGCGACTGGAGGGTGTTAGAGGGTGCTGGGAGGAACTGGGAGGGTGCTGGGGGGCACTGGGAGGCAACTGGGGAGTACTGGGAAGGTGTTGGGGGGCCCTGGGAGTTACTGGGGAGGCCCTGGGGGTTTCCTCGAGTCCCTGAGAGGTTGCACCGGGAGTTACTGGGAGCCCCTTCGCAGACCTACGCCGAGATGGACCCCACCACAGCGGCGCTGGAGAAGGAGCACGAGGCGGTGAGTCGCCGGGGGGGTCCCCAAAGGTCCTGGGGGTCCCCAAGGGTCCCGGGGGGGATCCCTAAAAGGTCTGGGGGGGATCCCTAAAAGGTCCCGGGGGGGTCCCCTAAAGGTCCCGGGGGGGTCCCCAAGGGTCCCGGGGGGGATCCCTAAAAGGTCCCGGGGGGTCCCCTAAAAGGTCCCGGGGGGGGTCCCCTAAAAGGTCCCGGGGGGGGTCCCCTAAAGGTCCCGGGGGGGGTCCCCAAGGGTCCCGGGGGGGTCCCTAAAAGGTCCCGGGGGGTCCCCAAGGGTCCCGGGGGGGGGGATCCCTAAAAGGTCCCGGGGGGATCCCTAAAAGGTCCCGGAGGGGTCCCCAAGGGTCCCGGGGGGGGTCCCTAAAAGGTCCCGGGGGGGTCCCCAAGGGTCCCGGGGGGGTCCCTAAAAGGTCCCGGGGGGTCCCCAAGGGTCTGGGGGGGATCCCTAAAAGGTCCCGGGGGGGTCCCCAAGGGTCTGGGGGGGGATCCCTAAAAGGTCCCGGGGGGGGTCCCTAAAGGTCCTGGGGGGGTCCCCAAGGGTCCCAGGGGATCCCCAAAGGTCTGGGGGGGTCCCCCCCAAGGGTCCAGGGGGTCCCCTAAAGGTCCTGGGGGGGTCCCCAAGGGTCCTGGGGCGATCCCCAAAGGTCCCGGGAGGACCCCAAGGGTCTTGGGGGGGTCCCCTAAAGGTCCCGGGGGGGGGTCCCTAAAGGTCCCGGGGGGGATCCCCAAGGTCCCGGGGGGTCCCCAAGGTCCCGGGGGGGGGGGGTCCCTAAAGGTCCCGGGGGTCCCCAAACCCGGGCTGACCCCCCCCTGTCCCTGGTCCCCCCCAGATCACGAAGGTGAAGTACGTGGACAAGATCCACATCGGGCACTTCGAGATCGACGCCTGGTACTTCTCCCCCTTCCCCGAGGACTACGGGAAGCAGCCCAAGCTCTGGATCTGCGAGTACTGCCTCAAGTACATGAAGTTCGAGCGCACCTACCGCCTCCACCTGGTAGGGGACACGTGTGACATGCGTGTTGACGCATGACAGGGGTGGGGGGGCGACACGTGGGGACATGTAGGGACGCACGCGCACAAAGCTGGGGCAGCCCAAGCTCTGGATCTGCGAGTACCCGCCTCAAGAACATGAAGTTTGAGCGTGCCTACCGCCTCCGCCTGGTAGGGGACACGTGTGACACGTGTGTGACATGCCCATGACACGCATGGGGAGGCGTGTGACACACGGGGGACATGTAGGGACACTCACGTGTAGAGCCCGAGGCAGCCCCAGCTCTGCCTCGAGGACCTGAGGGTCCGCCATGTAGGGGACACGTGACACACATGTGACACGCCTGGGGACACGTGTGACACACGGGATGACACGTGTGACTGTCCCCCAGGGCCAGTGCCAGTGGCGGCAGCCACCGGGGCGGGAGATTTACCGCAAGAGCAACATCTCCGTCTATGAGGTGGACGGCAAAGACCACAAGGTACCGCGGCGGGGGGGACGCGTGACGACGCGTGACGACGCGTGATGACACGCGACGTCACGCAACCCCCGCCCCAGATCTACTGCCAGAACCTCTGCCTGCTGGCCAAGCTCTTCCTGGACCACAAGACCCTTTACTTCGACGTGGAGCCTTTCGTCTTCTACCTCCTGACCGAGGTGGACCGGCAAGGCGCCCACATCGTCGGCTACTTCTCCAAGGTACCCGGGGACAGGGGGACCCCCCGTGTCACCCCCCGTGTCACCCCCCCGTGTCACCCCCCCGTGTCGCCCCCCGTGTCGCCCCGTGTCACCCCGCAGGAAAAGGAGTCGCCCGACGGCAACAACGTCGCCTGCATCCTGACGCTGCCGCCCTACCAGCGCCGGGGCTACGGCAAATTCCTCATCGCCTTCAGTGAGCTGGGGCCGGGGGGTCCCCAGAAAGGGGGCCGGGGGGTCCCCAAAAAGGGGCCGGGGGTCCCCAAAAGGGGCGGGGGTCCCCAAAAGGGGCGGGGGTCCCTCCGCGACGCTGGGGGCCCCCGCTGCCGGCAGGTTACGAGCTGTCCAAGCTGGAGAGCACGGTGGGGTCCCCCGAGAAGCCGCTGTCGGACCTGGGCAAGCTGAGCTACCGCAGCTACTGGTCCTGGGTGCTGCTGGAGATCCTGAGGGACTTCCGGGGCACCCTCTCCATCAAGGACCTCAGGTGGGCACCAGTGACTTCCAGTAAGACCAGTAACCCCCCCCCCCCCAGAGTGCTCCCAGTAACGCCCCGTAGCCCCAGTAACTTGGGGTCGCGGGCGCTGCTGGAGGTCCTGCACAATTTCTGGGCAAACCTCTCCATCAGGGAGCTCATGAGGGCACCAGTAACTCCCAGTAGCCTCCCAGTAGCACCAGTAACCCCCCCTGAGTAACACCAGTAGCCTCCCAGTAAGACCAGTAGCAATTCCAGTAACCCCAGTAACTTGGGGTCGCGGGTGCTGCTGGAGGTCCTGCATGATTTCTGGGCAAACCTCTCCATCAGGGAGCTCAGGAGGGCACCAGTAACTCCCAGTAGCACCAGTAACCCCCCCAGTAGCACCAGTAGCCTCCCAGTAACACCAGTAACTCCCAAGAATACCAGTAGCTCCCAGTGATTCCAGTAACCCCAGTAACTCGGGGTCGCTGCTGCTGCTGGAGGTCCTGCACGACTTCTGGGCAAACCTCTCCATCAGGGAGCTCAGGAGAGCACCAGTAACTCCCAGTAGCCTCCCAGTAAGACCAGTAACCCCCAGTAGCACCAGTAACTCCCAAGAATACCAGTAGCACCCAGTGATTCCAGTAACCCCAGTAACTCGGGGTTGCGGGTGCTGCTGGAGGTCCTGTGTGACTTCCCAGGCACCTTCTCCATCCCTTCCCAGTGCCCCCCAGCACCCCCGATACCCACCAGTAACCCCCCCAGTGTTCCCAGTAACTCCTCCCAGTAACCCCCCAGTACTCCCAGTAACCCCCCAGTAGCACCAGTAACTCCCAAGAGTACCAGTAGCACCCAGCGATTCCAGTAACTCAGGGTTGCGGGTGCTGCTGGAGGTCCTGTAGGATTTCTGGGCCACCCTCTCCATCAGGGAGCTCAGGAGGGCACCAGTAGCCTCCCAGTAAGACCAGTAGCCTCCCAGTAAGACCAGTAGCCCCATAACTCGGGGTCACGGGTGCTGCTGGATGTCCTGTGTGACTTCCCAGTGCCCCCCAGCACCCCAATACCCACCAGTAACTCCCCAGTACCCTCCCCGGTGCTCCCAGTAACCCTCCCCAGTGCTCCCAGTAACCCTCCCCAGTGCTCCCAGTAACCCCCCAGTGCTCCCAGCACCCCCTGACACCCCACAGCCAGCCGCCAACCCTCCCCTAGACCACCGCCCCTCCCCTCCAGCTCCCCAGTCCCCCTTCCCAATGCTCCCCATTCCCCCTCCCGGTGCTCCCAGTGCTCCCAGTTCCCCCTCCCAGTGCTCCCAGTAACCTCCCCCCCCGCCCTCCCCAGCCAGATGACCAGCATCACCCAGACCGACATCATCAGCACCCTCCAGTCCCTCAACATGGTGAAGTACTGGAAGGGGCAGCACGTCATCTGCGTCACCCCCAAACTGGTGGAGGAGCACCTCAAGAGCGCCCAGTACAAGAAGCCGCCCATCACCGGTACGTCGTTTGCCCCCCGCCCCTAACGACCCCCTCCCGCCCCCCATTTTGGGGGGTTGCCCCCCCCAAAACTTTCCTGCCCCCCTCCCCAGTCGACTCCATCTGCCTGCGCTGGGCCCCCCCGAAGCACAAGCAGGCGAAGGTGGCCAAGAAGTGAGGACGCCATCGCTGCGGCGAGTTCTGGCCGGGCTCAGCTCGCCCACACCCCCCCCCCCCCCGCACCCCCAGGACTTTTGGAGGTGGCACCCCCCCCCGCCGTGGGGTGCCCCCCAGCACCGATAAAGGAGGAGTTGGGGTGCTGGGTGCTCGGCTGGTTTATTGGGGGAGGGATGTGGGTGCCAAGTTGGGGTGGAGGGCATGGGGGGGGGGCTCACGGACACGGTGGGTGCCAAAAACCGGCATGGGTGCCCAGAGCCATCGTGGGTGTCACGGTCCGGCATGGGTGCCAACTTGGGGGTCCCGTGAGCCATTTTGGGTGCTGTGATCCTTCTCGGGTGCCAAGTCAGGGTCCTGTGAGCCATTTTGGGTGCTGTGATCCATCTCGGGTGCCATGAGCTGTGGTGGGTGCCAACTTGGGGTGCCACGAGTCACTTTTGGGTGCTAACAGCCACCATGGGTGTGCCGTGATCCATCTTGGGTGCCAACTTGGGGGTCCCATGAGCCATTTTGGGTGCTGTGATCCACCTTGGGTGCCAACTTGGGGATCCCGTGAGCCATTTTGGGTGCCATGACCCATCTTGGGTGCCAAGTCAGGGTCCCATGAGCCATTTTGGGTGCTGTGATCCATCTTGGGTGCCATGAGCTGTGGTGGGTGCCAACTTGGGGTGCCACGAGTCACTTTTGGGTGCTAACAGCCACCATGGGTGCCGTGATCCATCTTGGGGTGCCATGACCCATCTTGGGTGCCAACTTGGGGTCCCGTGAGCCATTTTGGGTGACATGACCCATCTTGGGTGCCAACTTGGGGGTCCCGTGAGCCACTTTGGGTGCCGTGATCCATCTTGGGTGCCAAGTAAGGGTCCCATGAGCCATTTTGGGTGCCGTGATCCACCTTGGGTGCCAAGTCAGGGTCCCATGAGCCATTTTGGGTGCTGTGATCCATCTTGGGTGCCAAGTCAGGGTCCCGTGAGCCATTTTGGGTGCTGTGATCCATCTTGGGTGCCAAGTCAGGGTCCCGTGAGCCATTTTGGGTGCTGTGATCCATCTTGGGTGCCAAGTCAGGGTCCCGTGAGCCATTTTGGGTGCTGTGATCCATCTTGGGTGCCATGAGCTGTTGTGGGTGCCACGAGTCACTTTTGGGTGCTAACAGCCACCATGGGTGTGCCGTGATCCATCTTGGGGTGCCATCACCCATCTTGGGTGCCAACTTGGGGTGCTAGGAGTCATTTTTTTTTGGGTGCCAACTTGGTGTCCCCTGAGTCACTGTGGGTGCCCCCAGCCCCACGGGCGCTCAGCGGAGGCCGAGGGGCAGCAGGAGCCCCAGCAGCAGCAGGAGGCAGCCGGGGCGAGCGGCTGGGTGGGCGGCACCGGCGCTGTCGCCCGCGCCGGGGGGCAAGGGCCGGGGCCAGGCCTCGGCGACGGGCGCCAGGGCGTCCCCGTCCTCGCAGGGGCCGGCGTCCTCGTCCTCGGGGAAGGGGGCGAGGGGGACGTCGCGCAGCGGGGCCTCGGGGGCGGTGGCGGCGATCCAGGCGGCGTGGGCGGCGGCGCGGGTGTAGACGCCGGGGCGGCCGGGCAGCCCGCAGGCCTCCCCCCAGCTCACCACCCCCGCCAGCAGCCAGGTGTCCCCAACCCGGCAGGAGAGGGGACCCCCCGAGTCACCCTGCGGGGACATGGGGACGTTGGGGGGCACGGAGGGGACAAACAGGGACATTTGGGGACAAGGAGGGATGTTGGGGGACACGGAGGGATGTTGGGGGACACAGAGGGACATTTGGGGACACGGAGGGGACAAGGAGGGACATTTGGGGACACAGAGGGATGTTGGGGGACACGGAGGGGAAGGAGGGGGACGTTGGGGGACAGAGGGGACAAGGAGGGACATTTGGGGACACGGAGGGCACAACAGAGGGATGTTGGGGGACACAGGGGACAAGGAGGGACATTTGGGGACACAGAGGGATGTTGGGGGACAAGGAGGGACATTTGGGGACACGGGACAAAGAGGGATGTTGGGGGACACAGAGGGGACAAGGAGGGATGTTGGGGGACACGGAGGGCACAAAGAGGGATGTTTGGAGACAAGGAGGGGACACAGAGGGATGTTTGGGGACAAGGAGGGACATTTGGGGACACAGAGGGGACAAGGAGGGATGCTGGGGGACACAGGGATGTTGGGGGACACGGAGGGGAAGAAGGGGGACGTTGGGGGACAGAGGGGACAAGGAGGGACATGTGGGGGCATAGAGGGGACACAGAGGGATGTTGGGGGACATGGAGGGGACAAGGAGGGATGTTGGGGGACACGGAGGGGACAAAGAGGGACACTGGGGGACACGGATGTGGGTTACGTGGTGGTGGAGGGACGGGGGGGGACATGGCGGGGGGCAAAGAGGGACATTGGGGACATGGAGGAGGATGAAGAGGATCATGGAGGGGCAAGGGATGAAGAGGGACCGTGGGGGACATGGGGGGAGGCTGAGGAGGGGCCTTGGGGGACAGGGTGGGGACAAGGAGGGACATTAGGGACACGGAGGAGGATGAAGGGGGACATTGAGGGGCATGAGAGGACACGGGATGAAGAGGGACATTGGGGAGGATGAGGAGGGACTTGGGGGACAGGGTGGGGACAAGGAGGGACATTAGGGACACGGAGGAGGATGAAGGGGGACATTGAGGGGCATGAGAGGACACGGGATGAAGAGGGACCTTGGGGAGGATGAGGAGGGACTTGGGGGACATGGTGGAAGGGCGAGGGGGACAGGGTGGGGGACAAGGAGGGACACGGAGGAGGATGGAGAGGGACACGGAGGGGCACGGAAGGGATGAAGAGGGACATTGGGGGACAGGGAGGGACCCCGAGGTGGGACAGGGTGACAGCGGGGGACGCGGCGGCACCCACCTGGCAGGCGTCGCGCTGTCCCTGGGGGAAGCCGGCGCAGAGGGTGTCCCCCGGCGGGCGTCCCCAGGCCGCCCGCGTCCCCCGGCCCCCGCGTAGAGGCAGCGGCAGCGCCGGTGGCTGAGGAGCGGCACCTCCAGCTGCTGCAGCGTCTTGGGGGGCGGCAGGGGGCCTGCGGGGACGGCGCGGTGACCAGGGCGTCCCCGGCCGGGCCCCAACACCCCGGGCGCTGCCAGCGCCGCCGCGGCGGCTGACAGTGGCCCCAACCTCCACGGGCGCTGCCAGGGCCACCAAACCTGGGGACAGTGGCCCCAACCTCCACGGGCGCTGCCAGGGGCCACCAAACCTGGGGACAGTGGGCCCCAACCTCCACGGGCGCTGCCAGGGCCACCAAACCTGAGGACAGTGGCCCCAACCTCCACGGGCGCTGCCAGGGGCCACCAAACCTGGGGGACAGTGGCCCCAACCTCCACGGGCGCTCCCAGGGCCACCAAACCTGGGGACAGTGGCCCCAACCCATCCCCAACCACCACAGGTGCTCCCGGTGCCACCACACCCAGTGACAACAGTGTCCCCAACCACCACAGGTGCTCCCGGTGTCACCGTGACTGGTGACAACAGTGTCCCCAACCACCACAGGTGCTCCCGGTGTCACCGTGACTGGTGACAACAGTGTCCCCAACCACCACAGGTGCTCCCGGTGCCACCGCACCCAGTGACAACAGTGTCCCCACCACCACAGGTGCTCCCGGTGTCACCGTGACTGGTGACAACAGTGTCCCCCAACCACCACAGGTGCTCCCAGTGCCACCGCACCCGGTGACAACAGTGTCCCCAACCCATCCCCAACCACCACAGGTGCTCCCGGTGTCACCGTGACTGGTGACAACAGTGTCCCCAACCCATCCCCAACCACCACAGGTGCTCCCGGTTTCACCGTGACTGGTGACAACAGTGTCCCCAACCACCACAGGTGCTCCCGGTTTCACCGTGACTGGTGACAACAGTGTCCCCAACCACCACAGGTGCTCCCGGTGCCACCGCACCCAGTGACAACAGTGTCCCCAACCACCACAGGTGCTCCCGGTGTCACCGTGACTGGTGACAACAGTGTCCCCCAACCACCACAGGTGCTCCCAGTGCCACCGCACCCCGGTGACAACAGTGTCCCCAACCCATCCCCAACCACCACAGGTGCTCCCGGTGTCACCGTGACTGGTGACAACAGTGTCCCCAACCACCACAGGTGCTCCCGGTGCCACCGTGACTGGTGACAACAGTGTCCCCAACCTGTCCCCAACCACCGCAGGTGCTGCGGTGCCCCAGGCGCGTCCCCGGTGACACTGACCGGCGGTGCGGATGTCCCCCCAGCCGGTGACGGTGCAGTTGGTGCCGGGGGGGAAGCGGACGCTGGGGCCGGGCAGGCAGATGGGGCGCACCAGGCGGGTGGGGGTGGCGGGGGGGGTCGAGCCGGGCCAGCGCCAGGTCCCCGGCGACGTCACCCTCGCCCTCGATGGCGTCTCCGTCGCGATAGGCGGGATGGCGGGTGACGGCCGACACCCGCCTCACCTGGGCGTCGGCGGGGGGGGGACAGGAGCTGCAGGGCCCCCAGCGTCACCCGGTACTCGGAAAGGGGGTTCTCCCTGCGGGGGGGGGGGGGGGGCTCAGACACTGGGGACCCCCCCGGGACCCCCCAGGAGAGGGCGTGGGGTCCCCCCGGGGGTGTTTGGGGGGGGGGATCGGGACCCCCAGGGGGGCTCGGGAGCCCGGAGGGGGCGAGTCTGGGGGCGAGGGGGGGTGTTCGGTGGGGGGGGGCTCGGGAGCCCGGAGGGGGCGAGTCTGGGGGCGAGGGGGGGTCCCAGGGAGTGTTTGAGAGGCGCAGGGAGGGCGCTTGGGGGTCTCAAGGGGTTTTGGGGCTGGGGGGGGCTGTGGAGGACTTTGGGGGTGTAGGGGGGTACTGGGGATGGCGGGGGGGGTTGGGGGTGCAGCAGGGGGGGCTCCCAGGGGTATTTGGGGGTTCTGAGAGGTGGTCAGGGGTGTAAGGAGCTGTAAAGAACACTGAAGGGGGGGGCAAGGGGTTATTTGGGGGGGTTGGGTCTGCAGGGGGTGTTTGGGGGTGCCAGGGGGGGGTGTTTGTGCCAGGGGGGTATTTGGGGGTGCCAGGGGGTGTTTGGGGGTGCCAGGGGGGTATTTGGGGGCGGGTGCAAGAGGGGGGTATTTGGGGGTGCCGGGGGGGGTGTTTGGGGGTGGGTGGGTGCAGGGGAGGGCATTTGGGGGTGCCAGGGGGTTATTTGGAGGTGCCGGGGGGTGTTTGGGGGTGCCGGGGGGGGGGTGGGCGGGTGCAGGAGGGGGATATTTGGGGGTGGGTGCAGGACGGGGGTATTTGGGGGTGCCGGGGGGTGTTTGGGGGTGCCGGGGGGTACTCACGGCGGGAAGCAGTGTGCGGCGGTGAGGACCCAGGCGGGGGGCGATGAGGGACCCCCCGCAGACGTGACGCCCCCGGAAGGCGACGCTGACCTGCCAGGGCCACTGCCCCGCCCGTGCCCCCGTGCCCCCCCACCACCCGGCTGAGCACGGGGGTCCCGCAGGGCACTGGGGGGTGAGGGGGGGGGCGTCAGGGACCCCGGCCGCGGGGGACCCCGGCACCCCCCAACGCAGGACAGACCCCCCCCAAAACCATGGGCGTCCCCATCGCCCCACAGACCCCCAGGACACCCCCAAACCATGGGTGCCCCCCCATCTCCCCCACCCCACAGACCCCCCAGGACACCCCCAAACCATGGGTGCCCCCCCATCTCCCCACAGACCCCCCAGGACACCCCCAAACCATGGGTGCCCCCCATCTCCCCACAGACCCCCCAGGACACCCCCAAACCATGGGTGCCCCCCATCTCCCCACAGACCCCCAGGACACCCCCAAACCATGGGTGCCCCCCATCTCCCCACAGACCCCCCAGGACACCCCCAAACCCGCCTCCTGGCACCTGACTCAGCTGCCACCGCCCCTGGGTGACCTGCGGAAGAGAAGGTGACAGCGTCACAGAAGGTGACGGCGTCACCGCCACGTCGGGGACACCCCCGGCGGGGGGGTGGGGGGGACACCCCGGCATCCGGGAGGGGACCCGAGCATCCGGGGCCGCCGCCCCCCCCTTCCCCGGGCGATGGCCGAGCCGGAAAAACCTGCCCCGAGGAACGCGTCCCGCGGGGACAGGGGCGTCACCCCCCTCCCCCGCGTCACCCCTGGCCCCTCGCGGCCCCCCAGAGCCCCCCCATGTCCCCCCGGCTGCCCTCACCTCCCCCCCTCGCACCCCCCGCGGCCCCTCGCACCCCCACGGCCAACCGTGTCCCCCCACGTCCCCCCACGACCCCGTGTCCCCCCCATGGTCCCCCGCGTCCCCCCACAACCCCGTATCCCCCCACAATCCCCCGCGTCCCCCCACGACCCCCGTGTCCCCCCACGATCCCCCGCGTCCCCCCACGACCCCCGTGTCCCCCCACGATCCCCCGCGTCCCCCCACGACCCCCGTGTCCCCCCACGACCCCGTGTCCCCCCACGATCCCCCGTGTCCCCCCATGACCCCGTGTCCCCCCACGACCCCCCCGTGTCCCCCCATGACCCCACGTCCCCCCCACGATCCCCCGTGTCTCCCCATGACCCCGTGTCCCCCCACGGTCCTGCGTCCCCCCACGACCCCCGTGTCCCCCCACGATCCCCCCGCGTCCCCCCACGACCCCCGTGTCCCCCCCACGACCCCGTGTCCCCCCACAGTCCCCCATGTCCCTCCATGACCCCGTGTCCCCCCACGACCCCGTGTCCCCCCATGACTCCACATCCCCCCACGATCCCCCGTGTCTCCCCATGACCCCGTGTCCCCCCACGGTCCTGCGTCCCCCCACGACCCCCCCGTGTCCCCCCACGACCCCGTGTCCCCCCACGATCCCCCGTGTCCCCCTCGGCCCCCCCTGCCCCGCCGTGACCCCTCAGAATTCCCCGTCCCGTGTCCCCTCGGTCCCCCCCCGTCCCCCCGTGTCCCCTCAACAACCCCCTGTCCCCTCATGAGCCCCCCAACAGCCCCCCCGTCCCCTCGCACCTCCCCTGTCCCCTCATCTCCCCCCGTGTCCCCTCAGACCCCCCCCGTCCCCTCTCGGTCCCCTCGCACCTCCCCGTCCCCCCCGTGTCCCCTCAGGCCCCTGTGCCCCCCCAACAGCCCCCTGTCCCCTCACACCCCCCTGTGCCCCCAGGTCCCCCCAACAGCCCCCTGTCCCCCCGTGTCCCCTCACACCCCCCCTGTGCCCCCAGGTCCCCCCAACAGCCCCCTGTCCCCCCGTGTCCCCCTCACACCCCCCCTGTGCCCCCAGGTCCCCCCAACAGCCCCCTGTCCCCTCATGTCCCCGTGTCCCCTCACACCCCCCGTGTCCCCTCACACCCCCCGTGTCCCCTCAACAGCCCCGCTGTCCCCCCCCGTCCCCCATGTCCCCTCACCTCCCTGTCCCCCCCGTCCCACCCTGTCCCCTCACACCCCCCCCCTACCCCCCTGCCCCCCCATGTCCCCCTCAGACCCCCGTGCCCCCCCCACACCTCCCCACGCCCCCCCGTGCCCCCCCAGCCCCCGCTCACCCCCCGGCAGCAGCAGCGGGAGCAGCGGGAGCAGCGGGAGCAGCCCCGGGAGCAGCCCCGGCCCCGGCCCCGGCCCCGGCCGCCCCATGGCGCTGTGGCCGCTGCTCCCGCCCCGCCGGCACCTGCCGGGCCCGGCCACGCCCCCAGCCACGCCCCCACCTGTGCGGCCACGCCCCCGCCCCTTCCATGGCGCTGCTCCCCCGCCCCCGCCTGGCCACGCCCCTGGCCACGCCCCCTGCCCCTGGCCACGCCCCCCGCCCCTTCCATGGCGCTGTGGCCGCTGCTCCCGCCCCGCCGGCACCTGCCGGGCCCGGCCACGCCCCCAGCCACGCCCCCACCTGTGCGGCCACGCCCCCACCTGTGCGGCCACGCCCCCGGCCGCCCCATGGCGCTGTGGCCGCTGCTCCCGCCCCGCCTGGCCACGCCCCCTGTCCCTGGCCACGCCCCCGCCCCTTCCATGGCGCTGTGGCCGCTGCTCCCGCCCCGCCTGGCCACGCCCCCTGCCCATGGCCACGCCCCCCGCCCCTTCCATGGCGCTGTGGCCGCTGCTCCCGCCCCGCCTGGCCACGCCCCTGGCCACGCCCCCTGCCCCTGGCCACGCCCCCGCCCCTTCCATGGCGCTGTGGCCGCTGCTCCCGCCCCGCCGGCACCTGCCGGGCTCGGCCACGCCCCCACCTGTGCGGCCCCGCCCCCAGCCCCTGGCCACGCCCCCGGCCGCCCCATGGCGCTGTGGCGGCTGCTCCCGCCCCGCCCCCTGCCCCGGGCCCCGCCCCCTGCCGGACCCCCCGTACCGCTCCCCTCCATAGGCGCCGCTATAGGGGCTGCCCCCCGGGCCTATGGAGCCTCCCACTCCCCACAGGGTCCCGCCCCCCGCTGGCCCATAGGTCGCCACAGCTCCATAGGGTGCCCTACAGGCGGCCCCGCCCCTTCACTCCCCGTAAGGGTTACGACGCACCCTATAGGAACCCGTTACCTATAGGGGGCTGGGCCAGCCCTGTACAACCCATAGGGTCTGCCTGTATTCTATAGCAGCCCCTATGGCTGCGCTGCGGCATCCCCCCCACACCTATAGGGGCCCGACGCAGTTTTTACAGGCTCCGCAGCCTATAGAAGTGTCCTATAGGCCACCCCCCCCATTTTATATAGGGTCCCGTAGGGGTCTACAGGCTCCCATACGGTGTCTATAGGGCCCCATACAGGTAATACAGGGTCCTATAGGGGTCTAGAGGGTCATATATGGGTCTACAGGCTCCCCATACGGGTCCTATAGGGTCCCCAATACAGGTCCACAGGCTCCCATACGGGTCTGCAGGCTCCCCATACAGGTCTACAGGCTCCGCATATGGGTCTATAGGGCCCCATAGGGGTCCACAGGCTCCCCATACAGGTCTATAAGGCCCCCATAGGGGTCTATAAGGTCCCACAGGGGTCTATAGGGCCCCATAGGGGTCTATAGGGTCCCACAGGCTCCCATAGGGGTCTACAGGCTCCCCATACAGGTCTATAAGACCCCATATAGGTCCACAGGCTCCCCATACGGGTCTATAAGACCCCATATAGGTCTACAGGCTCCCATAGGGGTCTCCAGGGTCCCACAGGCTCCCATACGGGTCTATAGGGTCCCATACAGGTCTATAGGGTCCCACAGGGGTCTATAGAGCCCCATACAGATCTATAGGGTCCCACAGGCTCCCATATGGGTCTATAGGGTCCCATACAGGTCTATAGGGTCCCACAGGCTCCTACAGGGGTCTATAGGGCCCCACACAGATCTATAGGGTCCCACAGGCTCCCATACGGGTCTATAGGGTCCCATAGGCTCCTACAGGGATCTGTAAGGTCCCACAGGCTGCCACAGGGGTCTATAGGGCCCCACACATGCATTACCTGCCCACCCCCCCCATAGGGGCTCCCATAGGCAGGGCCTGAGTCACGGGCACCGGAAGGGGCCGGGCCCCGCCCCTGCGCCACGTCAGGGCCTAACGAGGGGGTTAACGAGCACCTTAACGAGCCGGAAGGGCCCTCATTAGGGGCGCGTTCACCCTGGAGCCTAATGAGGGCAAGGAGCAGCCCCCCTCCCCCTCCCCCTCCCCCACAGCAGGCAGGGCCATGTACTCCCCCGAGGCTTTAATGGGGGGCGGGGGGGGGTTAAAAGCGGGGAGACCCCCGCGGGGGGCGGGGCCGGCCGGCCCCAGGGGCGGGGCACCAAATAAAAAACAGGGGGGGGGCGAGGGGGGGGGGCGCGGGGGGGCTCAGTAGGGTCTCTCGCGGCGGTCCTGCCGGTGGTCGCCCCTGCGGAGAGAAGGGAGAGGCGTCAGTAGGGGCCAGTGTTAACGGGGGGCCGTCAGTAGGGGCCAGTGTTAACGGGGGGCCGTCAGTAGGGGCCAGTGTTAACGGGGGCCGTCAGTAGGGGGCCAGTGTTAACGGGGGCCGTCAGTAGGGGGCCAGTGTTAACGGGGGCCGTCAGTAGGGGCCAGTGTTAACGGCGACAAGCAGAGCTCGAGCTTTTGCTCAAGACCGTCATTAGGGGCCAGAGTTAACAGTAGCCACAAGCAGGGGCCAGTGTTAACATCAGCCATCAGTAGGGGCCAGAGTTAACAGCGGCCATCAGTAGGGGCCAGTGTTAACATCAGCCATCAGTAGGGGCCAGAATTAACATCAGCCATCAGTAGGGACCAGAGTTAACAGTAGCCACAAGCAGGGGCCAGTGTTAACATCAGCCATCAGTAGGGGCCAGAGTTAACAGTAGCCACAAGCAGGGGCCAGAGTTAACAGCGGCCATCAGTAGGGGCCAGTGTTAACATCAGCCATCAGTAGGGACCAGAGTTAACATCAGCCATCAGTAGGGGCCAGAGTTAACAGTGACAAACAGAGCTCAGCTTCTGCTCAAGACCATCATTAGGGCCCAGCGTTAACAACCACCAGCAGTAGGGACCGGCATTAACAGTGGCCACAAGTAGCGACCATCATTAGGGCCCAGAGTTAACAGCAGCCACAAGTAGGGGCCCGGCTCTTAACCATGACCCCTCAGTAGGGCCCAGAGTTAACGCGCTGTCCCAACAGCCCGCGGCAGGAAGCGGCGTTCACTCTGGGCTGTAATGACGACAGCACCAGCGCCACCAGGCGGTTGTAGAGGGAACTGGCGGCCTCTCAGCAGCCCCTCCCACAGCCCAGCAGTAGGTTCCAGAGTTAACAGCGCCCAACGGGCCCACGGCGCTCAGTAAGCTCCAGAGTTAACGCTCTCCAGCACCTCCGCAGGGCACAGCGCGCGGCGTTAACTCTGGAACCTACCGCCGCCCCCGCTCGCAGAGCTTTCAGAGCTGCCGGAATCGCTCCCCGCCAACTGTTATCAGTAGGTTTCAGAGTGAACGCTCAGCCATCTTACCTGGAATCCATCTTCCCCGGCCCGAAGCCGCCTCGGTCGCCGCCTCTCCCCCCCGCGGAAACCTCCCCGGTCTCCGCCCCGTCCCGCCCCTGTAGCCGCCGCGGTCGAAACCTCCGCGCCCCTCCGCGCCGTTCCTCGCCGAAGCCGCCGCCGCCCACCCGCCTGCGGTGTCGGGGAGGGGGGGGAGGGGATGAGGTCAGCGGGCAGGCCCGGCCCCCCCCGCCCCCGCCCCGCCCCCCCGGACCCCCGGTATTTACCCATGTGGTTCCCGCCGCGGCCGCCCCCCCGGGTATTTACCCATGTGGGGCGCGCCGGGCCCGTCGGGCTTGGGGGCCTTGCACTGGTTGCACTCGTTGCGCCACGAGAAGTTCATGTTCTCGCACGCTCTGCGCCGGGCGGGGAGAGAGAGCGATGAGGTCAGCGCCACGCCCACCCAGTCCGTCCCAGTTCCCCCCCCCCCCCCAACTCACGGGTTGGGGCATTTCCAGTCCCCGGCGCGCTGCTGGCCCCCCGCCGCCGCTGGGGAAGCCGCCCCGGTTGCCCCCGCCGGAGCCACTGTTGCCGCCGCCGAAGCCGCCGCGCCCCATGGGGCCTGGGGAGAGGGTTTTGGGGTGAAAAAGGAGGATTTGGGGGGGAAAAATATTGGGGGGGGGAGAGAAAAAAAGGATTTGGGGGGGGGAGAGAAAAAAGGATTGGGGGGGGGACAGAAAAGGGTTTGGGGGGGGGACAGAAAAGGATTCGGGGGGGGACACAGAGGAGGATTCGGGGGGGACACAGAGGAGGATTCGGGGGGCACACAGAGGAGGATTCGGGGGGGCACACAGAGGAGGATTCGGGGGGCACACAGAGGAGGATTCGGGGGGCACACAGAGGAGGATTCGGGGGCACACAGAGGAGGATTCGGGGGGGCACACAGAGGAGGATTCGGGGGGCACACAGAGGAGGATTTGGGGGCTGCCCGAGCACTCCCCCCGCCCCGCGCTCGCTCACCTCCCCGGCCGCGGCCGCCCCGGCCGCCTCCGCCGCCACGGTTGAAGTCGGCGCGGCGGGTGGCGAAGGACACCTTGATGGGGGTTGCCGGAAAACTCTTTGCCTAAAATCGGGAGAATTCAGAAAAGGGGGGGGGAAAAAAAAAAAACCAACCAAAAAAGGTCATTTTGGGGGGGGTCGGGGAGGGGATTTGGGGGGCTGAGAGGGCTCCCACCGTCAAACCAGTCGATGGCGGCTTTGGCGGAGGGGGGGGTCGTCGAAGGAGACGGTGGCCTCCCCCTTCAGCTTGCCCGTCTCCCGGTCCGTGTAGAGGTTGATCATGGGCTGCCCCCGTCTTCTTGTTCGTCTGCGGGGGGGGAGATGACACGCTAAGGACATGCTAAGAACACGCCAAGAGCACGGGGAGGCTGTGAGGACAGGCTAAGGACCGGCTGGTGACCAGGGTGGCCCCATCTTGGGGTGAAACGTGAAAATGTGGTAAGAACATACAGTAACATGTGAACAACATGCTAAGGACGCGCTAAACACGCATCCACACGCCAAGGACACAATAAAAACACATCCACGTGAGGACGCATTAAACACTAAGAACACACTAAGAACACACTAAGAACACACTAAGAACACACTAAGAACACACTAAGAACACACTAAGAACACACTAAGAACACACTAAGAACACACTAAGAACACACTAAGAACACTACAGAAACAACGCATCAAGGGCAAGTTAACAACGCGCCGTTACCCCCCGTGCCCTCGTCCACGGGTTAGGACACGGTGACACCGCGCTACACGCCAAGAAGGTAGCAGAACGCGGCCCAGGACACATGCCGCCACGCTAACGAGGCGGCTCACCTTAATGATGCCGATCTGCTTGAAATAGTCGGCCACCGACTCGATGGTGACGTTCTCCGCCCAGCCCCTGCACGAAGATGGTGTTGTTGTCCGAGTTATCCTGCTCGCCTGCGGGGAGGGGGAGAGCTCGTTAGTGCCCGTGTTCGTTAGCCCTCATTAGCCCCTTTCCCTCTCATTAGCTCCATTAGCCCCCCCTCCCTCCCCAAGTCCCTTGGTAGCCTCGTTAGCCCACCCCCATTAACCCCTCTCCCTTAATAACCTCGTGGCCCCTTCCCCATCATTAACGCTTAATAGCCTCGTTAGCCCTTGCCTCCTTCGTTATCCCACCCCAATTAATCTTCTTCCCCCTCCCCCCCACTTAATCACCTTCCCCCTCGTTAGCCCCCTCCCCACCTCATTAGCCGGCCCCCCTCGTTACCAGGATCATGCCGCGGCCCTTGGTCCCGGGGGTCCTTTCAGCACATGCAAAAATTAAAAAGCAAAGCGTTAATTAGCCCGCCAGGAGGGGGCAGGGGGGCACACCCCCCCCATCCCCTCCCCCCCCACCCCCAAAACCCGCCAGAATTGGGAAAAACCGGGGGAAAAAACGCCTTTTCCCCCACCCATTTCAGCCCCCGCGCTCGCTTTTTGGGGTGAAAACCCACCGTTTTGGCACCTAGAAGCGACTCGGGTGGGTCTTTCCGATCGCTCGCCCTCCGAAACGGGGGCAGGGGGGGCTCCCCAACGCCGCTCGCCAATTCCAGGGTTTTCACCCCAAAACCGAGGCGCCAGGGCCGTCGCATCTCTGCTCGTCGCCCCCCCGGGGTGGCAGTTTTTGGCATTTGGCTCAAAACACGCTTTTTAGGGGTTTTTTTTTTTTTTTTGTCCTCAAAACACCACCAGCAACGCCCCGGTTCAGCAAACCCCTCCAAAACGGTGTGAGAACTCTCAAGATTGGTAAAACCAAGACACTCCGTTTTCAGTCGGTACACTGCAGCGCTCACCACCTCACCGCTCCCCATTTGGGGGCAAAAAACGGCAATTTGACCAGTTTACACATTTTTTCTTTTTTTTTTTTTTCCATCAACCTCAGGTCACCGGCATTTTACACATAGCCCCAAAATTGCATTTTTCTTGTTTTTCCCCCGGAACCAAACATCGCACCAAACCTCAAAGTTTTTTTTTTTTGTTTCGTTATCCGTTTTTAAAACCACATGCAACCGTTTTGCTAAAAACCAGCGTTTTCACCCCCCCCCAAAAAAAAAAAAAAAAAAAACCACCACTTTGGCAAGAGTAGCAATTTCCCCGTTCCGGCCTTCTTTCTGCCCGCGGTCGCCGTGTGCGTGTCGGTTATTTTTCCTCCAGTTTGCCCCCAAAAACCAACTTTTTGTTTGTTTGTTTAAACACCTAAGACGCAGCCCGATGACGTCGCCTCTGGCCGGCCGCTGCAGCTCTTTTTTGGGGCTTTCTCACCCCAAAACACCCCTGACCAGGCTGTTGCGGAGAAAAGGGGTTAAAAAACAGACACTTTTTTTTTTTTTTTTTGGGTTCAAATGCCGAACTCTTGGGACTTACCACCGAATTTATTGAAGCCACCACGCTCACCACCGCTGAGGAGATAAATTAGAAGATAATGAGGTTTTTTTTATCCCCTGCCTAAAAAGAGGGGGGGGCAGTTTCGGGGCAAAACCAGCGCTTTTGAGCAGTTTCCTCCTTCCTGAGCGCCCCCCCCCCTGCGGATTTGGGGGGGCCCGGGGGGCGCTTGGGGGGGGGGGGCTGGGGGTCTCCATCCGCCGGCGACGTTTCATCTCGGACGCAGCAGCCGGGCGCTCTCCGGCCCCCGCCACGGGGATCCAAAAAAAAATCATTAAAAACCCCAATTTTGTTTTTTTCTTTTTAAAAAAAGAAAAAAAATTAAAAAGCGGGGGGCAACCCCCCTCGCTTTCAGCCGAGCCCCCCCAGCAGGAGCATCTCCCCCTCCCCACCGCTCGTCGGTGCTTTTCCCCCCTCGTTCCTGTAGGTTTTTTGGGAGGGGGGGGCCCCTTTGCATGTTTTGGGTTGGGTTTTGGTTTTTTTTTTTTTTTTGCATTTTTCACCCTTTCTGCCTTTTTTTAACCCAAAAAGAGCGGAGAATTGCGAAAGTTTCGCTGCCTTTCACACCTGCAGCACACAAAACGCAGAGTTTGTTAACAGGCACAACAGCAGCGGCAAGACAAACAAGCAACCGCGGCTCGCCCCCGCCGATACTCACCTCTCGCCGCCCCAAAAAGCGGCTTTTTCAGCCCAAAAGCGGAGGGGGCGACACGCGCACAAACCCAAAACCTCGTAATTCATTTTTCCTTTAAAACCACCATTATTATTTTCTGGTTTTTTGGGGCGTTTCCTCCTCCCTTTGTGCACCAGGACACCACAAAGACACTCCACTCCAGGTTATCACCCATCAATCAGTGTCAAACATCGCCCAATATCCAAAACCGGCAGGTTTTTTTTCCCCAAAATCAACATTTTTGCTTTCTGCAGTGACCTCAAAACGAACCATTTTCCTCTTTTTTTTGCTTTTAACCCGGGGCACATGCCCCCACCGTGACCAGAGCCGGCACCGGAGGATACAAGTGACCTTAGCAACCAGGTTTGCTGAGTGGTTTTGTCTTTTTTTTTTCCCAAAAAACACCTTTTTTTTTTTTCCCCCCGTTCCAGGAGGGTCTTACCACTTCAGGCGCCTCCAAGCGCCCCCGCTGGGCGCCTTGCCTTTTTTTTTTTTTTTTTTTTTTTAGGGGCGCTTGCGCCGATTTTGGTTAAAACCCGCTTGAGCGGGAGGTGCCGCACAGCACCGTCTGGGGGGCTGCTCACCTCCCCTCTCCCCCTTCTCCCCTCCCTGGTTTTGGGGGGTCTTTAGTCCCCCCAAACCCCGACACCTCCCCCCCCAAATCACCGTCCCCCGACACCTACCCGAGGTTGCCTCCGCGGCCGCCCCGGCTCCCGCGGCCCCCGCGGTCGTAGCCGCCTCGGCCGTAACCGCCCCGGCCGCGGCTCCGCTCCTGCTGCCCGCCGCCGTAGCCGCCCTGCTCCTGGTAACCGCCGCCGCCGCCGCCACTGCCGCTCATGGACGACTGGTCCTGCCCGTAGCTGTTGGCTACGACCGCAAAACGACAATCAAAACACAAAACCGAGAAGATTTAGGCCCAAAACGGCGCTGCCATGACTCCCTACCGCGCTCACATCCGCCGCTGCTGCTGCTGTTGTACTGGTTCTGCTGGCTGTAGCTCTGGGGCGGGTTGTAGGAGGACTGCTGACTGTAGCTCTGCTGCTGCCCGCTGTAGCTCGACTGTTGGTTATACCCGCTGCTGGGGGGTTGGCCGTAGCTGGAGCTCTGCGAGCTGCTCCCATAGCTGCAAAAAAGCAACAGCGTTGCTCGAAATTTGGTTTTTTTGGTTGGGTTTTTTCACCCAAACGGCGCTGCCGGAGGGGCGGCTGTCGCCTACCTGCCAGTGGAGGAGCTGGCCGCCGGCGGCTGGGAGTAGCTGGGGTAGGAGGAGGGTTGACCGTAGGAGGTCTGCGAGCTCTGCCCGCTGCCGTAGCCGCCGGTGCTGCCGTAGCTTTGGGGGGTGGACGGGGTGCTGTAGCCTGGAGAGAAACAGAAAATGGGGTGAAAAAAACCCCAAAAACCACCCAGTGGGGGGACAGGGGGGTGTCGGTGGCCCAGCTTACTGCTCTGGGTCTGGCCGTAGGAGGAGCTGTAGCTGTTCTGGCCATAGGCGGAGGTGTCGGTCGACTGGCTGTAGCCGCTGTAGCTCTGCTGGCCGTAGGGCTGGCTGCTCTGCTGCGAGTAGCCCTGCCCCGGCGGGGTGGGATACGCCCCGTAGCTGTCGCAAAAAAAAAAGCGGAAAAAAATCCCCGTGAAATCCCGACAAAAGCACCCTTTTCCCCAACGTATTTCTAAGGGTCGCGATGTAAAAGGTTGAATACGGGGAAGAAGCGGGGGGGGGGCGTACCTCTGCGTCGCCGTCTGGCTGTAATCTGTGGTAAGAAACCCCCCCAAAAGACGGTGAGTTGTGTAAATAAGCATACGTATAGCTCAACATATATGTATTTGTGTCACGCGAACAAGTTTAACAATTATTCATCGCTGAAGCACATGAAACACCAAAATAAGGCTCAAATTCAAGGAACCTAAATATTTACCCCGCTCAAAAGACCCGAGCAAACATTCCCGCTGAAGCAGCACGTTAAAAAAGAAAAAAAATTAGCCATACAGAGGCAAAACCAAACGCCAACACGCAAGCTTTCCTCAGGCATCGCACAACAAAAGGGGCTGGGGCCCTCCCCACAAGCTCCCCGCCGCAAAATGGCGGCTGCCTGCCCTCCTCCCGCCTTGCAGCGAGGCAGCTGCCCCACGCCTCGAAAGAAAGGGCGAGCATTTAACCCAAAACGAAGGCGTTTGCCCCGCCCGAGCGGCGCCAGCCCCCCCGGGGGGTGCTTTTTCCCTCACCCTGAGGGGGCGAGTCGAGCGGCGAAGCCCCGGATGCGGGACTGCGGCAGGGCCAGTGCGCATGCGCCGCGCGCCGCCGCCCGCGCATGCGCCGCCCCGGCCCGGCGCACAAAATGGCGGCGGTGGCGCAGCTGGAAAAGCCGCGCCCCTCCCTCGGCCCACAAAATGGCGGCTGCTGGGGGGGGGGGGGGGGGGCTGCCCCGTTATACCGGGGGTGGGGGCACCGCGCCCCCCAAACCACCGCCGTATCCCCACCAAAACCACCTCTATTTTCCCTTAAATCGTGGTATTATAGTTGAGTTTTTCTCCCCGCCGCCGCTGCGGTGCATCCGGGCGCGGTGCTTTGTCCGCCCCCCCCCCCCCCCCCATCCCTCCTTCCCCGCGCTTTCCCATCCGCGACTTTTTTGGGGGAAAAAAAAAAAAAAAGCGGGTTTAGGCTAAAAAATTTGCGGAAAGCTTGCTCCGTTGCGGAAAAACAAGAAATAAAAAAAAGGGGGGAAATTAATTTAGAATAATAAGAATTAATTTAACACAGCCCGGGGCATCGGGGAAATGGAGGGGCATGGCGGAAACGGGGAGGCATCAAATCACAGCCCCCCCCCCCCCCGCCGGGGGAGCGATAACAATGAAAATTACCGCCATACAATAATTAAAATGCAAAAATACAGAGCGAAGCCGCTCATTTTAACAGATGTATTTAAAGAATTGCAAAGCAAGCGGCACCGCGGTTGCAGCCTCCCCCCCCCCCCCCCCCCCCCCAGGCCCGCTATCCCCGCCGCACACAGGGGCTCTACGCCCCCCCCAACCCCTCCCCGCTGCTTTTGGGGCTGCAGGGCCCCCCCCCCCGGGTGAGAAGGGCGGCGGGGCCCCCCCGGTACCGTTGGAGGCCATGGCGGTGCCGCCCTGCTCCGGCGCTTCCCCTCCACGTGGCGCCCGCACTGCGCCCCCGGCCGCCCGCCCGCCCTTTATAGCCTCTGCCGGCGCCTACCACCGCCGGGGGCGGGGAGGGGGGGACACGCGGCCCCCCCCCGCGCTTCCCCGCGCCTCCCTAGTGGTACGGGCCGCGGGGGGCGGGGCCAAGGCGGTGGGGGCGGGGCCAAGGCGGTGGGCGGGGCCAGCGCGGCGCCTGGCGGCCCTGCGGGGCTCCCCGCCCCCTCCTAGGGACCCTATAGGGACCCTATAGAAACCCTATAGCGACACCCGCCAATCCCCGCTTCTTCATAAGGACCCTATAGGGACCCTATAGAAACCCTATAGCCACACCCACCAATCCCCGCTTCTTCATAAGGACCCTATAGGGACCCTATAGCGACACCCACCAGTCCCCGCTCCCCCCTAGGGACCCTATAGGGACCCTATAGTGACACCCACCAATCCCCACTTCTTCATAAGGACCCTATAGGGACCCTATAGCGACACCCACCAATCCCCGCTTCTTCATAAGGACCCTATAGGGACCCTATAGCGACACCCACCAATCCCCGCTTCTTCATAAGGACCCTATAGGGACCCTATAGCGACACCCACCAGCTCCCGCTCCTTCACAGGGACCCTATAGCGACACCCACCAATCCCCACTTCTTCATAAGGACCCTATAGGGACCCTATAGCAGCGCCCGCCGGCCTCTGCTGCGTTATAGGTGCCCTATGGCCACCGCCCAGCGCATCTGCTGCTTCCTAGGGACCCTATAGAAACGCTGGAGCGCCCCCCCCCCACCCCTGCTCCCATAGGAACCCTATAGAAACCCTATAGCCACACCCACCAATCCCCGCTTCTTCATAAGGACCCTATAGGGACCCTATAGCGACACCCACCAATCCCCGCTTCTTCATAAGGACCCTATAGGGACCCTATAGCGACACCCACCAGCTCCCGCTCCTTCACAGGGACCCTATAGAAACCCCACAGGGGCACCCCCCGAGCTCTGCTCCACCATTGGGACCCTACAGACACCTATAGGGCACCCACAGAGACCCCCTCCCCTACCTAAATCCATACGGCATCTACAAGGGATCCTGCCACCCTAAAGGGACCCCCTCCCCAGCCGGACTCGGCTAGCGGGGGGCACCTATGGGGCCCATGCTGGCTCTGACATCACGCGGGCCAGGCTTGGCCAGCCCCAAAGGTCAGCACTAAAAATACCCGGGGGCCCCTATAAGGGCCATATAGGACCCATATAGGGGCCGGGAGCAGGTAGGGAGGCGGCAGGGGTGGGCGGCTATAGGGTTGGCATGGCCTGGGGGGCTCTATAGGGTCTGGCCCAGCCCCCTGGGGGGTGTGGGGAGCTCAGTGAGCAGTATAGGCACTGTGGGGCAGCCAGGGGCGCCTGTAGGGCTGAGCCTCCAACCCGGGGGGATCCCCTATAGGGCTGGGTGCTCACGTATGGGGAGCCTCTGGTGTCTTCTATAGGACTGAGCCCCATGTGTGGCTTCTCTCTTGTCTCCTATAGGGCTGAGTGGGGACTCCCCAGCGTCTCCTATAGGGCTGAGTGGGGACTCCCCTGCGTCTCCTATAGGGCTGAGTGGGGACTCCCCTGCGTCTCCTATAGGGCTGGGCACTCCCCAGCGTCTCCTATAGGGCTGAGTGGGGACTCCCCGGCGTCTCCTATAGGGCTGGGCACTCCCCAGCGTCTCCTATAGGAGTGGGCATTCACATATGGGAACTCTCCAGCATCTCCTATAGGGCTGGAGCCTCACATACAGGGAGCGTCTGCCATCTCCTATAGGGCTGGGGCCTCTCCGGCGTCTCCTATAGGGCCGGGGCCTCTCTGGCGTCTCCTATAGGGCTGGACACTGACGTTTGGGGTGCCTCCACCATCTCCTATAGGGCCGGGGCCTCTCCGCCATCTCCTATAGGGCTGGGAACTCTCCGGCGTCTCCTATAGGGCCGGGAACTCTCCGCCATCTCCTATAGGGCTGGGGCCTCTCCGCCATCTCCTATAGGGCCGGGGCCTCTCCGGTGTCTCCTATAGGGCCGGGGCCTCTCCGGTGTCTCCTATAGGGCCGGGGCCTCTCCGGTGTCTCCCATAGGGCTGGGGCGTCTCCGGCGAATCCTATAGGGCCGGGGCCTCTCCGGCGTCTCCTATAGGGCTGGACACTGACGTTTGGGGTGCCTCCACCATCTCCTATAGGGCTGGGAACTCTCCGGCGTCTCCTATAGGGCCGGGGCATCTCCAGTGAATCCTATAGGACTGGGACCTCTCCGGTGAATCCTACAGGACTGGGGCCTCTCTGGTGTCTCCCATAGGGCTGGGGCGTCTCCGGCGAATCCTATAGGGCCGGGGCCTCTCCGGCGTCTCCTATAGGGCTGGACACTGACGTTTGGGGTGCCTCCACCATCTCCTATAGGGCTGGGAACTCTCTGGCGTCTCCTATAGGGCCGGGGCATCTCCAGTGAATCCTATAGGACTGGGACCTCTCCGGCGTCTCCTATAGGGCCGGGGCCTCTCCGGCGTCTCCTATAGGGCTGGACACTGACGTTTGGGGTGCCTCCACCATCTCCTATAGGGCTGGGAACTCTCCGGCGTCTCCTATAGGGCCGGGGCATCTCCAGTGAATCCTATAGGACTGGGACCTCTCTGGCGAATCCTATAGGGCCGGGGCGTCTCCGGCATCTCCTATAGGGCCGGGGCCTCTCCGGTGAATCCTACAGGGCCGGGGCCTCTCCGGTGTCTCCCATAGGGCTGGGGCGTCTCCGGTGAATCCTATAGGGCCGGGGCCTCTCCGGCATCTCCTATAGGGCTGGACACTGACGTTTGGGGTGCCTCCACCATCTCCTATAGGGCTGGGAACTCTCCGGCGTCTCCTATAGGGCCGGGGCATCTCCAGTGAATCCTATAGGACTGGGACCTCTCTGGCGAATCCTATAGGGCCGGGGCGTCTCCAGCATCTCCTATAGGGCCGGGGCTTCTCCGGTGAATCCTATAGGACTGGGACCTCTCCGCCATCTCCTATAGGGCCGGGGCGTCTCCGGCATCTCCTATAGGGCCGGGGCCTCTCCGGTGAATCCTATAGGGCCGGGGCGTCTCCGGCATCTCCTATAGGGCCGGGGCGTCTCCGGCATCTCCTATAGGGCCGGGGCCTCTCCGGTGAATCCTATAGGGCCGGGGCGTCTCCGGCATCTCCTATAGGGCCGGGGCGTCTCCCGTGGGGCCGGGCGCCGAGGCTGGGGGTGCCGGCGCCCACGCCCCGTCTCCCCGTCTCCGCGTCCCCGCAGGCGGCGCACGGCCATGCCGCGGGCGCTGGCGCAGGTGCGGGCGCAGGGCCGGGCGCTGGAGCGGCGGCTGCGGCGGGTGCCGGGCCGGGCGCTGGTGGCGGGGCTGCGGCGGGCCGGGGCGCTGGCGCCGGCGGAGGCGGCGGCGCTGGGACCCCCCGGGGGATCGCGGCTGGGCGCGGCGGCTGCGGGCGCTGGCGCTGGCCGGCGGCGAGGAGACGTGCCGGGCGCTGCTGAGCGTCCTGGCGCGGCTGGAGGAGCCGGGGCTGCTGGGTGAGTCGTCCCCGTCCCCTACGCCGCTCTATGGGTCGCCCTATAGGCGATGCCCTATAGGCGACGCCCTATAGGCGACGCCCTATAGGCGTTTGGGCGTCGTGTGCCGTCCCCCTCCAGATTTCTACAACCCCCAGCACGACGCCGAGCCGTCCCACCGCTCCGACTGTCCCTGCTGTCACCCACCGCCGGACTGGGAGGGTGGAGACCCCCAGGAGGAGGAGGGTGGTGAGGAGGAAGATGGAGAGCCTGAGGAGGAGGAGGGTGGTGAGGAGGAAGATGGAGAGCCTGAGGAGGAGGAGGGTGGTGAGGAGGAAGATGGAGAGCCCGAGGAGGAGGAGGGTGAAGAGGAAGATGGAGAGCCCGAGGAGGAGGAGGGTGGTGAAGATGGATGCCCTGAGGAGGAGGGTGGTGAGGAGGAAGATGGAGACCCCGAGGAGGAAGACTGTGGTGAAGATGGAGGCGCTGAGAAAGAGGAGGGAGGTGACGATGAGTAGGAGAGAGGTGACACTGAGGGGGGAAGATGGAGACCCTTGAGGAGGAGGAGGGTGGTGAGGAAGAGGGTGGAGACCCCAAGGAGGAGGAGGGTGGTGAGGAGGAAGATGGAGAGCCCAAGGAGGAGGAGGGTGGTGAGGAGGAAGATGGAGAGCCCAAGGAGGAGGAGGGTGGTGAGGAAGAGGGTGGAGACCCCCAGGAGGAGGAGGGTGAGGAGGAAGATGGAGACCCTGAGGAGGAGGAGGGTGGTGAAGATGGATGCCCTGAGGAGGAGGGTGGTGAGGAGGAAGATGGAGACCCTGAGGAGGAAGACTGTGGTGAAGATGGAGGCCCCGAGGAGGAGAGTGGTGAAGATGGAGGCGCTGAGGAAGAGGAGGGAGGTGACGATGAGTAGGAGAGAGGTGACACTGAGGGGGGAAGATGGAGACCCCTGAGGAGGAGCAGGGTGGTGAGAAGGAGGAGGGTGGTGAGGAAGAGGGTGGAGACCCCCAGGAGGAGGAGGGTGGTGAGGAGGAAGATGGAGAGCCTGAGGAGGAGAAGGGTGGTGAGGAGGAAGATGGAGACCCCGAGGAGGAGGAGGGTGGTGAAGATGGATGCCCTGAGGAGGAGGGTGGTGAGGAGGAAGATGGAGACCCCGAGGAGGAGGAGGGTGGTGAGGAGGAAGATGGAGACCCCGAGGAAGAGGAGGGTGGTGAGGAGGAAGATGGAGACCCCGAGGAGGAGGATGAAGACCCTGAGGAGGAGGATGGTGGTGAAGATGGAGGCCCCGAGGAGGAGGAAGGTGATGGTGAGGAGACCACAGGGAGGAAGATGGTGATGAAGATGGAAACCCTGAGGAGGAAGGTGATGGTGAGGAGGAGGATGGAGACCCCGGGGAAGAGGAAGGAGGTGATGCTGAGTAGCAGAGCTGACACTGAGGGAGGAAGATGGAGGCCCTGAGGAGGAAGATGGAGACCCCCGCGGAGGAGGAGGGTGCTGAGGAAGAGGAGGGAGACCCTGAGGAACAAGATGGTGAAGACGTTGAGGAAAAGGATTGCAATGAAGATGGAGACCTTGAGCAGGAGGAAGAGGATGAAGACCACAAGAAGGATGGTGATGAAAATGGAGACGCCACAGAGCATGGAGATGCCGAGGAGGAAGGTGGTAATGAGGAGGAGGATGGGGATGTTGAGGAGGAGGAAGGTGACGGTGAGTAGGTAGATGGAGAGGCTGAGGAAGAAGATGGATACACTGAGGAGGAAGATGGTCATGAAGATGGACACGCTGAGGAAGATGGTGGACACCCTGACAAGGAAGATGATGATGAGGAGGAGGATGATGAGAAGGAGGAAGATGATGATGAAGATGGATTTGGGGCAAGAAATGGGCAGAACGGGGCTTCCAGGCACCAAGACGGCCTCTCAGCCTTCCTCCCCGCTCCCTTCCTCCTCCTCCTCCTCGCCCCCCGCCCCGGCCGCCTGGGTCCCCAATAAACCCTCTCCCCTCGGCACTGGCTGCAGCTTTAATGAGGGAGGCGCCCCGCTCCGCTAACGAGGGGGGCCCTAATGAAGCCAAATGGGGGGGGGGGGGGGGGGGGGGATCAGGAACCCCAATGTCCTGGGCGGGTGGGGTGGGCGCCCCAATGTCCAAGTGAGGGACCCCGGTGTCTGGGAGCACCTTGACCTCCACAACAACGAACGTCCAACGTGGGGGGGGTCTCCAAGAGCACCTTGACCTCCATGATCACCAACGTCCAACATGGGGGTCTCCAGGTCCACCTTGATGTCCATGATGATGAACATCCAACACGGGGGGGTTCTCCAGGGGCACCATGACGACAAACGTCCAACATGGGGGTCTCCAGGTCCACCTTGACCTCCATGATGACAAACACCCAACATGGGGGGGATTCTCCAGGGGCACCATGACCTCCATGATGACCAATGTCCAACATGGGGGTCTCCAGGTTCACCTTGACCTCCATGACAACAAATGTCCAACATGGGGGGGGTTCTCCAGGAGCACCTTGACCTCCGTGATGACAAACGTCCAACTTGGGGGTCTCCAGGAGCACTTTGACCTCCACGATGAACATCCAACATGGGGGGGTTCTCCAGGAGCGCTTTGACCTCCACGACGATGAACATCCAACTTGGGGGGGTTCTCCAGGAGCGCTTTGACCTCCATGACAATGAACATCCAACATGGGGGGGTTCTCCAGGAGCGCTTTGACCTCCACGATGACAAACATCCAACATGGGGGGGTTCTCCAGGAGCACTTTGACCTCCACGATGAACATCCAACATGGGGGGGGTCTCCAGGAGCGCTTTGACCTCCACGATGACAAACATCCAACATGGAGGGGTTCTCCAGGAGCACCTTGACCTCCATGATGACCAACGTCCAACGCGGGAGGTTCTCCAGCAGCACCTTGATCTCCATGATGACCAACGTCCAATATGGGGGTCTCTGGGACCCAGGCGTCCGGGGCAGTGGGGCAGGGGGAACGCGGGCGTCCGGGCCCCCTAGATTCGGAAGCTCTCCCCCTTGCCGTCGATGTGGCGCAGGCGCAGGTAGACGTCGGTGCCCACCCCCTGCAGCGACTGCAGGCAGAGCGAGCCCCCCAAGTACTCGGCGTAGGCCCGTGAGGTGGGCAGCCCGAACCCGAACCTGGGGGGCAGCCGTGGGTCACCGGGGGGGTCCCCAAGATTTGGGAGGGAATCCCCTTGGTGTCCCTCCATCGTGACGTACCCGTGCATGGGGCCGGCCTGGCCGCTGTTGCTGAGGTCCAGGAGGTTGCGGAAGGGACCCCCCAAGCGGGGGTCCTGGGCGCTGGCCTCGGCCGTGCTGAAGTGGTATTCGGTCACCTTGTCCAGGAGGTCATGGGGGATCCCACCGCCCCGGTCAGAGATCCTGCGGGAGGGACATGGGGGAGACCCCTCAGGGGTGCCCCCGAAGATGGGGGGCACGAGAGGGGAGGGGGTGGAGGACCCCCGGTAGAGAGGAACATCTCGGGGACGGCGTGGGCACGGGGACGCCATGAAGACCATCCACGGGGACACCGTGGAGAACTCCTGATAAGTAGGAACGTTTTGGGGACACCCGTGAACGCGGGGACGCCGTGGAGAACCGCTTCGCGGGGACGCCGTGGAGAACCCTCGATAGATAGGAACACCTTGGGGACATCTGTGGGCATGGGGACGCGGTGGAGAACCCCCTCACAGGGACACCGTGAAGACCATCCGCGGGGACGTGAAGAACCACCGTGGAGAACCTCCCCATGAGAACGTGGGAAGACCATGGACGCCATCTACGGGGGTACCCTGGGGACCCTCAAGTAACTAAGACCACCCCGGGGTTGCTTTTGGATGTGAAGACCATCCCTGAGAACGTGGGGGCACCACGGGGACCCCCCAGGAGCTAAGAACACCTTGGGAACACCTACGGGGATAAGGACACCCTGGAGAACCTCTGCGGGGACGTGGGGACACCATGAAGAACCTCCCACAAAGACGCTGAGGTGCCCTGGGGATGCCCCCCCCCCCCCCCCAGCAGCTAAGCCCACCTTGGGGACGTATTTGGGGACGCCCTGGAGACCCCGCCCAACCCCGGGGACCCCCCCCACCCCCCCGTACCGGATGACGAGGTCGATGTCGTTGTTGGCGATGGTCACCACGATGTCGGGGACGTTGTAGGGGGTGTCGAGGTGGGACTCCATCGTCGCCCTGGGCCGCCCCAGATGGTCTCCTATAGCTCCCTATGGCCCCATACACCCCCCTACAGCCCCCTATGGCCCCATACACCCCCCTACAGCCCCCCATACACCCCTATGGCCCCCTATAGACCTCTGTGGCCCCATATACCCCCCTATAGCTCCATACACCCCCTAGAAGCCCCATACATCCTCTGTAAGACCCTATAGGGCCCCTATAGGGCGCTATAACTTCCTTTACCCACTCCAGAAAACCCCACCTCCCCTATACAGCCCCATTCCCCGCCCCACTTAGGGCCCCATATCCCCCCATAGACTCCCTACACCCCCCATGTGGCCCCACACACCTTCTATAGGTCCCATACACCCCTTAAAGACCCCATACGCCCCAATAACTCCCAGTAACCTCCTTTACCCCCCCCCTTGAAAATCCCCTATGTCCCCTAAAAGCCCCCTTACAGCCCCATATCCCCCATACATCCTCTGTTGACTGCATACTTTTGCTATAAATCTCTATATGCCTCCTATACATCCTACACAACCCTGTAAGGGCCTATATGTCCCCTTTAAGGTCCCACACCCGGCCTTACACCCCCAGAAAACCCTATATCTGCCTTGCAAAGCTCCACATCTCCCCTCCTTGGGCCCTATACCCCCTCCCATACGCCCCCGTGCCCCCTATAGGCTCCTATAGCCCCCATACCTCATGGCATTCTTGAGCAGCTCGGGCAGGACATAGTCGAGGGGCAGGGGGATGAAGGGGAAGCGCGCCGCCACGTGCCCGTTGATGCGCACCCGCGGCGCGTTCCCGTACTGGTGCTCGCACAGCCGCCTGCAGGCCCCGCGTCACCCGGACAACACCCCCCTGTCACCCGCTGCCACCCCCCCTGTCACCCGCTGCCACCCCCCCGTCACCCCCCCCGTCACCCGCTGCCACCCCCCGTCACACCCCCGTCACCCACTGCCACCCCCCTGTCACCCGCTGCCACCCCCCCGTCACCCCCCCGTCACCCGCTGCCACCCCCCCCGTCACCCCCCCCGTCACCCGCTGCCACCCCCCCGTCACCCCCCCGTCACCCACTGCCACCCCCGTCACCCCCCCCGTCACCCGCTGCCACCCCCCTGTCACCCGGACAACACCCCCCTGTCACCCGCTGCCACCCCGTCACCCTTTGCCACCTCCCTGTCACCCTCTGCCACCCGCTGCCACCCCCCCATCACCCCCGCCAACCCCAACCCCATACGAGCCCTCAGAGAAACACCCAGAACCATCCCCCCAGCCCCAAAAATCCCCCCCGGGAACCCCTATGGCCCCATAAGGCCCCCCAGGGCCCCTATAACGCATAAAGACTCTCACAGGGACCTATACATCCTATAGGAGCCCCACAGCACCTTTATAGCCCCATAGGGACGCCCACAGAACCCCCACAGAAAAGCTTTTACCCCCCAAAAACGCCTGCAGAAACTCCTATAGCCCTTGGGGGGGACCCGTGCGGCCCTATAGCCCCCCCCCAGCCCCCTATAGAGCCCCTATAGCCCCATAGGCGCCTCACCGGGCAAAGTCGACCCACTTCTCGATGAGCTTCTTGGGGGAGAGGCGGGTGCAGATGATGCCGACGAAGTCGGGCTATAGGGGGGGGGGCGGCGGGAAGGGGTGAGCAGGGGGGACACCTATAGGGCCTATAGGTATCCCCCCCCACCTCCTATAGGCACCGTCCCACCTTGTCCTCGTGCAGGGCCAGGTGATGGGCGGCCAGCATCCGCATCCCCAGCCGCGACGTCAGCGTCTTGTCCAGAAAAGGCCGCAGCGTCCGCTCGTCCTGAGGGACCCAGGCGTCGGGGAGGGGGGGGACCCAGAAATCCGGGAGGGGACCCCGCCACCCCCCCCAAAAAGGAGCCAGGCGTTGAGGAGGGGACCCCGGCGCCCGGTACCTGGATGTGCCGCCGACACTCGCGCAGCCCCCTCGGCCAACAGCGTCACCACGTCCTGTGGTCCTCCAGCAGCTGCCGCAGCAGCGCGCAGTACCGCGCTTCGTCGCCCCGCGCCTGGATCTGGGGACGGCGGGGACGCCGCGCCGCGGTCACCGGGGAGGCGGTGGGTGACGGGAGGCGCGCGCCCCGATTCCACGGGCGACGCCGGGGTCGGCCGTGGGGGGACGCGAGGACGGGGGGACGCGGGGAGGGGGGGCGACAGAAGGACGGGATGACGCAGGGATGGGGGTGACGCCAGGATGGGGGTGACAGAAAGACGGGGTGACACAGGGACGGGGGTGACGCGAGGATGGGGGTGACACAGGGACGGGGTGACGCGGGGAAGGGGGTGATAGAAGGATGGGGTGACACAGGGATGAGGGTGACATGAGGACAGGGGAGACAGAAGGACGGGGGTGACACGGGGAGGGGGGTGACAGAAGGACGGGGTGACACAGGGATGGGGTGACAAAAGGACGGGGTGACGCGAGGACAGGGTGATGTGGGGAGGGGGGTGACAGAAGGACGGGGTGACACAGGGATGGGGTGACGTGGGGAGGGGGGGTGACAGAAGGACGGGGTGACACAGGGATGGGGTGACGTGGGGACGGGGGGTGACAGAAGGACGGGGTGACACAGGGACGGGGGTGACGCGGGGGGGTGACAGAAGAACAGGGTGATGCAGGGATGGGGGTGACGCGAGGACGGGGTGACGCGGGGACAGGGGGTGACAGAAGGACGGGGTGACACAGGGACGGGGGTGACGCGGGGAGGGGTGCGACAGAAGGACGGGGTGAGGCAGGGACGGGGGTGATGCGAGGATGGGGTGACGCGGGGACGGGGGGTGACAGAAGGACGGGGGTGACACAGGGACGGGGGTGACGCGGGGAGGGGTGCGACAGAAGGACGGGGTGAGGCAGGGACGGGGGTGATGCGGGGACGGGGTGACGCGGGGACGGGGGGTGACAGAAGGACGGGGTGACACAGGGACGGGGGTGACGCGGGGGGGGTGACAGAAGAACAGGGTGATGCAGGGATGGGGGTGACGCGAGGACGGGGTGACGCGGGGACAGGGGGTGACAGAAGGACGGGGTGACACAGGGACGGGGGTGACGCGGGGAGGGGTGCGACAGAAGGACGGGGTGAGGCAGGGACGGGGGTGATGCGAGGATGGGGTGACGCGGGGACGGGGGGTGACAGAAGGACGGGGTGACACAGGGACGGGGTGACAGAAGGACGGGGTGACGCGGGGACGGGGGTGATGCGGGGACGGGGGTGACAGAAGGACGGGGTGACAGAAGGACGGGGTGACGCGGGCGAGACGGGATCCGAGCGATGCGGGGACGCGGGTGACACTCACGGGCGGGAAGTCGCTGAGCTTCTGGAAGGCGCGGATGTACAGCTCGTGCTGGGGGGGGGGACAGCATCAGCACCCGGACGCCGGGGCCCCCTCCCCAATGCCGGGGTCCCCTCCCCGACGCCGGGGACCCCCCAGGACGCCCGGGGACCCCCCAGGACGCACCACGTGCAGGATGGTGGGGTTGCAGCCGATGATGAAGGGGAGGCTGCGGAAGCCCTTGATGCGGTGGGCGATGCGCACCGGCAGCTCTTGCTGGAGGTAGCGGGCGCTTTTCTGCAGGGGAGGGGGCAAAGAGGGGCAGCCTGGGAGGCTGGGGGTCCCCAAACCCGTCTGGACCCCTGCGTTGCCGTAGGCCCACCCACCCGCATGCCGGGATGCCCCCCCGGACGCCTGGGTCCCCTCCCAGCCACACCCCCAAAGCTGCCTGGATCCCCCAAAACACCCAGATCCCACCCCGCTACCTGGACACCTGGGTCCCCCCCGGGGTGCTGGGGTCCCCCCCAAATGCTGGGGTCCCCCCCCGGGATGCTGGGGTCCCCCCAAATGCTGGTGTCCCCCCCGAATGTTGGCATCCTGCCCCGGGATGCTGGGGTCCCCCCTAAATGCTGGGGTCCCCCCCAAATGCTGGCGTCCCCCCCAGGATGCTGGGGTCCCCCTTTGGGATGCTGGGGTCCCCCCCTGGGACGCTGGGGTCCCCTCCGGGATGCTGGGGTCCCCCCCAAATCCTGGTGTCCCGCCCTGGGATGCTGGCGTCCCCCCCAAATGCTGGGGTCCCCCCCAAATGCTGGGGTCCCCCCCCGGGATGCCGGGGTCCCCCCCCGGGACGCCGGGGTCCCCCCCACTCACTAGGATGTGGCTGCCGTCCTGCGAGCGCCCCGAGTACAACATGGTGGTGGGGGTCAGGCGCACCGAGGGCTGTTGGGGGGGACAGCGGGGTGTGCCGTCACCAGGACGCTGGGGTTCCCCCCAAAGGGGACACGAGGCTCCCCCCACCCCAAGGCTGGGGCCCCCCGACCCCACCCGAACGCGGGGGTCCCACCTTCTCAGCGGCGACGTCGATGGCAGGCTGGTGGTAGAAGGAGGTGACGGCCTTGGAGCGCTCCCGAGCCAGGTCCGGCGGTGTCTGGTCGGCGGCTGCCCGGGCGGGGGGACGGGGGGGCAGAGCCCCCCCTCGCCGGCCCCCCAAAACCCGGCGCAGCATCTCCTGGGGGGCAGGGGCAGGGGGTGGGGGAGCCAGGGCAGGGCAGCCCGGACGCCTGGGTCCCCCCCCCGGGTAGGGAGAGGGGGGACGGGGACCCCCAGAGCCTCCCCAGGGACACCCACACCCCCCCAAGGACCCCCACACACCCCCCCGCAAAGGGACCCAGGCGTCCGGGCCCCACACACCCCCCAGAGACCCCCATAACACCCAGGGACCCCAAATAACACCCAGGGACCCCCCCCTCAAAGGGACCCAGGTGTCTGGGCCCCACACACCCCCCCAGAGACCCCCGTAACACCCAGGGACCCCCCCCCCAAAGGGACCCAGGCGTCCGGACCCCACACACCCCCTCAGGGACTCACACAGCTGCCAGGGACCCCCATAACACCCAGGGACCCCCATAACACCCAGGCCCCCCCCCCAAAGGGACCCAGGCGTCCGGGCCCCACACACCCCCTCAGGGACTCACACAGCTGCCAGGGACCCCCGTAACACCCAGGGACCCCATAACACCCAGGGACCCCCCCCTCAAAGGGACCCAGGCGTCCGGACCCCACACACCCCCCCCAGAGACCCCCGTAACACCCAGGGACCCCAAATAACACCCAGAGACCCCCCCCCCAAAGGGACCCAGGCGTCCAGGCCCCACACACCTCCCAGGGACCCCCATAACACCCAGGGACCCCCAATAACACCCAGGGACCCCCCCCCCCAAAGGGACCCAGGCGTCCAGGCCCCACACACCCCCCAGGGACCCCCATAACACCCAGGGACCCCCCCCAAAGGGACCCAGGCGTCCAGGCCCCACACACCCCCTCAGGGACTCACACAGCTGCCAGGGACCCCCGTAACACCCAGGGACCCCCATAACACCCAGGGACCCCCCCCCAAAGGGACCCAGGCGTCCGGACCCCACACACCCCCCCAGAGACCCCCGTAACACCCAGGGACCCCATAACACCCAGGGACCCCCCCCCAAAGGGACCCAGGCGTCCGGACCCCACACACCCCCCAGGGACCCCCGTAACACCCAGGGACCCCAAATAACACCCAGAGACCCCCCCCCCAAAGGGACCCAGGCGTCCAGGCCCCACACACCTCCCAGGGACCCCCATAACACCCAGGGACCCCCAATAACACCCAGGGACCCCCCCCCCCAAAGGGACCCAGGCGTCCAGGCCCCACACACCCCCCAGGGACCCCCACAACACCCAGGGACCCCCCCCCAAAGGGACCCAGGCGTCCGGAGCCCGCACCCTCCATGGATCCACCCCTCCCAAGGCACCCAGGAGCCCGGGACCCCCTTTCCCGCCTCCCCCAGAGAGACCCCAGGCGTCCGGGCCCCACACAGCCCCCCACGGACCCCTCCCACAAGGCACCCAGGCGTCTGGGACACCCCCCAACCTCCTCACAGGGGATCCGGGCGTCCCGGACGCCCTTTTCCTCTCAGTGTCCCCCCCAAAGAGGGACTCAGGGGTCCAGGACCCCTTTCCCGCCCCTCAAGAGGGGACCCAAGGCTCTGGGCCCCCCTTTTCCCCTCAGTCGCCCCGCTTTTCCCCTCACACACAGGGCCCAGCTGCCCGCCCCTCCCTCGTCCCCTCAGCCCCGTCCGCCGGAGACCACCCAGGCGTTCGGGACCCGCTTGTCCTCTCAGTCCCCGTCCCCCCTTCAAGGGACCGAGGTCCGGGACCCCCCCCAAAAGGGGACCCACCCCCACTCACCAACCGGCGGACCCAGGCGTCCGAGCCGCCCCCCCCCCCCCCCCGCGCTCCCCTCAGAATGGTACGGTCCGCCCCGACCGGGGTGGAATGGTGGACTGCGCATGCGCGGCGCGAAGGGCGCATGCGCAGAGGGTGTGGCGCCGGAAGCGCGCATGCGCGGGGAGGGGGAGCGGCGCCATTTTGCGGGGCGGCGCCATTTTGTGAGGCACGATGGGAAATGGAGTCCCGGGGAGGTGACAGGACGCCCGTCCCCTGCCCCGACGGTGGGTAGCGGGGGGCGGTGGAGGGGTGAGGGGGACCTCCACAGGCGCCTGGGTCCCTCATAAGGGGGCTCCAGATGTCTAGGTCCATTAGGGCGGGCGGTAAGGTGGTCCCGAGGCGTTTGAGTCCTTCATGAGGGGGTCCCCTGACCCCTGGGTCCTTTGTGAGGGAGTCTTGGATGCCTGGGTCCCTCATGAGGGGGTTCCAGATGCCTGGGTCCCTTGTTGGGGGGTGGGAAGGGGGTCCCCAGATAGCTGGGTCCCTTATTGGTGGGTATAGGGGTAGTGGAGGGGTGAGGGTGACCTCCACAGGTGCCTGGGTCCCTCATGAGGGGGTTCCAGATGCCTGGGTCCCTTGTTGGGGGGTGGGAAGGGGGTCCCCAGACAGCTGGGTCCCTCATAAGGAAGTCCCATATGCCTGGATCCCATGTTGGGGGGTGGGAAGGGGGTCCCCAGCCACCTGGGTCCCTCACGAGGGGGTCCCAGAAACCTGGATCCCATGTTGGGGGGTGGGAAGGGGGTCCCCAGACACCTGGGTCCCTTATTGGTGGGTATAGGGGTAGTGGAGGGGTGAGGGGGACCTCCACAGGCGCCTGGGTCCCTCATAAGGGGGTTCCAGATGCCTGGGTCCCTTGTTGGGGGGTGGGAAGGGGGTCCTGAGGCGTTTGGGTCCTTCGTGAGGGGGTCCCCTGACCCCTGGGCCCTTTGTGAGGGAGTCTTGGATGCCTGGGTCCCTCATAAGGGAGTCCCATATGCCTGGGTCCCTTGTTGGGGGGTGGGAAGGGGGTCCCCAGCCACCTGGGTCCCTCACGAGGGGGTCCCAGAAACCTGGGTCCCTTATTAAGGGGGGGAGAAGGGCATCCCCAGACCCCTGGGTCCCTCTTGAGGGGGTCACAGAGGGCTGGGTCCCTTACTAGGGGGTGATAAGGGGGTCCCCGGATGCCTGCGTCCCTTGTGAGGGGGCCCTGGACACCTGGGTCCCTGGGAGGGGGGTGGGAAGGGGGTCCCCAGATGCCTGGGTCCCTCATAAGGGGGTCCCAGATGCCCAAGTGCCTTCTGGGGGGGGGGTCCCGGCTGCTGGGTCCCCCCATAATTTGGGGGTGATGGGGTGGGGGGAGGAAATAACACCACGCACCCGGACAGCAGTGTCCCTCGCTCACAACTGCCATGTTTGGGGGGGAGGGAGGCGCGCCCCCAGCCGCGGGGGTGTCCCTGTCCCCCCCCCTGACATTTCTGGGTGCGTTTCAGGTGGTTTTGAGGTGGCGGAGCCGCCGCCAGCGGCGCCAGTTGAGGGCGAGGAGGAGGCCGTTGAGGAGGTAGGTGGTGATGCAGACGAGGCAGAAGTCGTGCAGGCCGAAGGCCAGCACCGCCGCCAGCCACAGCGAGGCCACCGCCGAGGCCACCGACGTCCCCAGCAGCACCGCTGCCGGCCCCCGCCCCGGCACTGCCCCTGGGGGAGGCCAGGAGGGCGGTGGTGGGTCCCCAACATGTCCCAAATGTGTCCCCGTCGTCCCCAGTGTGTCCCCACCGCATCCCCAGTGTCCCCACCGCATCCCCAGTGTCCCCTGTGTGTCCCCACCGCATCCCCAGTGTCCCCACCGCATCCCCAGTGTCCCCAATGTGTCCCCACCGCATCCCCAGTGTCCCCTGTGTGTCCCCCACCGCATCCCCAGTGTCCCCAATGCATCCCCAGTGTCCCCAATGTGTTCCCACCACATCCCCAGTGTCCCCAGTGTGTCCCCACCGCATCCCCAGTGTCCCCAATGTGTCCCCACCGCATCCCCAATGTGTCCCCACCGCATCCCCAGTGTCCCCAATGTGTCCCCACCACATCCCCAGTGTCCCCAGTGTGTCCCCACCGCATCCCCAGTGTCCCCTGTGTGTCCCCACCGCATCCCCAGTGTCCCCACCGCATCCCCAGTGTCCCCAATGTGTCCCCACCACATCCCCAGTGTCCCCTGTGTGTCCCCACCGCATCCCCAGTGTCCCCACCGCATCCCCAGTGTCCCCAATGTGTCCCCACCACATCCCCAGTGTCCCCTGTGTGTCCCCTCCCTGTCCCCAGTGTCCCCAGTGTCCCCGATGTCCCCAGTGTCCCCGGTGTCCCCGGTGTCCCCGGTGCCCCCCGCGTACCCAGCAGCCCCTGCAGCAGGTAGAAGAAGACCCCGATGGCCCCGTTGGGGACGTTGGCGACGCTGTCGCGGCCCAGCAGCCCCTCCACCAGCCCCAGCCCCCGGCCCCACCTGCGGGGAGGGCGGGGCACCGCTCGGACACGCCCCTGCCGCGGGGGGACACGCCCACCGTGCCCATATATGGTGCAGAGGGGCGGGTACCCCCGGGTGTGGCCTCTAAGCCCCGCCCCAAGCCCCGCCCCTCCCACGCAGTGCCCCTATGTGGGCATCGCTGTCCCCTAAGCCCCGCCCCAAGCCCCGCCCCTGAATCAAAACCCCGCCCCCTTCCCCTGAAAGCCCCGCCCCTCCCACGCAGTGCCCCTATGTGGGCATCGCTGCCCTCCCAAGCCCCGCCCCTCCCAAGCCCCGCCCCGGAAGCAAAGCCCCGCCCCTCCCGCGCAGTGCCCTTATGTGGGCATCGCTGCCCTCCAAGCCCCGCCCCCTTCCCCTGAAAGCCCCGCCCCTCCCGCGCAGTGCCCCTATGTGGGCATCGCTGCCTTCCAAGCCCCGCCCCGGAAGCAAAGCCCCGCCCCCGTCCCGTTCCGCCCGCAAGCCCCGCCCCCTCGCGCCGCAAGCCCCGCCTTCCCCTCCCGCCCAGCGCCCGCCCCCCCCATTGGCCGACACAAGCCCCGCCCCCGCCACGCGGCGCTGTTTACCCGCGCGCCGCTCCCGCCCCGCGGTGCAACGCAAAAAGCCGCCCGCGGTGCAACCCAGCCCCCCCCCCCCCCGGTGCAACGCAAAAACCCGCCCGGGGTGCAACCCAGACCCCCCCCGCCCCGCGTGCCCGCTCTCCCCGGTGCCCTCCCGCCCCCTCCCCGTTGCGGTACCGGGAGGCGAAGACGCGCGTGCAGGACACGGCGGGCCCCAGGTCGCACGCGGCGCGGTAGGAGGGGTCTCGGGCGCGCGCCCGCTCCACGTGCAGCGCGTACAGCGAGAGCGCGGCGCCCGCCAGGCACAGCACCGCGCGCGCCGCCATCGCCGCCCCGCCCTCCGCACCACCCCCTCTCTGATTGGACAGCGCGGCTGCCGCTCCCCGCCGCCTCCATCCTCATTGGCCGGGCGTTCTTCACCCCCCCCAGCCCGCGGTCTGATTGGACGGCGGCGGCAACGCCCACGCCCCCTCTCCCGGAAGCGGCCGCGGGGGCTGCTGGGGGATGTAGTTCGCCGAGGGGGCGGGGCTCCCCCCCCAAAAAAAAAGGGGATCCGGGCGTCCGGGCGGGGCGAGCGGGGTTAAAACCGGCTGCGGGCCGGGGCCGGGGCAGAGGCGGCGGCGGACACGGACCCACGCGCATCCCCCCACGGACCCCCAGGGACCCCCAGGAACCACCCCCAGGTACCCCACGGATCCCCACCGACCCACAGGGACCCCCCAGGGACCCCCACGGACCCCCAGGACCCCCCCACAGGGACCCACAGGTACCCCACGGATCCCCACCGACCCACAGGGACCCCCCACGGACCCCCACAGACCCCCAGGGACCCCCAGGACCCGCCCACAGGGACCCACAGGTACCCCACGGATCCCCACCGACCCACAGGGACCCCCCAGAGACCCCCAGGGACCCCCAGGACCCCCCCACAGGGACCCACAGGTACCCCACGGATCCTCAGGGACCCCCACAGACCCCCAGGACTCCCCCACAGGGACCCACAGGTACCCCCACAGGGACCCCCACGGACCCACAGGGACCTCCCAGGGATCCCCAGGTTCCCCCCAGGGACCCCCACAGACCCCCCCCAGACCCACAGGGACCTCCCACGGACCCCCAGGGACCCCCCAGGGACCCCCACAGACTCCCCACACCCACAGGTACCCCCACGGATCCCCACGGACCCCCAGGAACCCCACAGACCCCCCACGGACCCATAGGGACCTCCCACGGATCTCCACGGATCCCCAGGGACCCCCACAGACCCCCCACGGATCCCCACAGACCCCCAGAAACCCCCACAGGGACCCCTCATGGACCCACAGGGACCCCCACAGACTCCCCACGGACCTCCACGGACACACAGGGACCCCCACTGACCCCCACAGACCCACAGGGACCCCCTGCAGACCACCCACAGACACCCACGGACCCCCAGGGATCCCCCACAGACCCCCAGGGATCCCCCATGTGCATCCACAGACCCCCAGAGACCTCCCCACTGACCCCCCCAGACCCTCGGGCACCCCCCATGAACCCACAGGGACCCCCATGGGCACCCACGGACCCCCAGGGGTCCCACACATACATCCACGGACCCCCAGGGACCCCCAGGGACCCCCCATGTGCATCCACGGACCCCCAGGGATCCCCCATGTGCATCCACAGACCCCCAGGGACCCCCAGGGACCCCCCATGTGCATCCACGGACCCCCAGGGACCCCCAGGGACCCCCCATGTGCATCCACGGACCCCCAGGGATCCCCCAGGGACCCCCCATGTGCATCCACGGACCCCCAGGGACCCCCCATGTGCATCCACGGACCCCCACGGACCCCCAGGGACCCCCCATGTGCATCCACGGACCCCCACGGACCCCCAGGGACCCCCCATGTGCATCCACGGACCCCCAGGGATCCCCCAGGGACCCCCCATGTGCATCCACGGACCCCCACGGACCCCCAGGGACCCCCAGGGCCGTCCCCACTGACCCCCACAGACCCTCGGGGACCCCCCATGGACCCCTATGTACCCCCACGGACCCCCCACAGACCCACAGCGACCCCCACAGACCCCCCACGGGCCTCCCCGGCGCATCCGCCATGGCCCGCCACGCCTCGCCACGCCTCGCCACGCCTCGCCACGCCGCCGCCCTCCTGCTCCTGCTCTTGGCCCGTGAGTCGGGTTGGGGGGGGGAACAGGGGACACCCCAGGGTGGGGGGGGGGGACCCAGGCATCCGGTGGCGGAAGGGACCCAAGCGTCCCCCGCCCCGGGGGGGGCACCCAGGCGTCGGGGTGGGGCAGCCCACGCGACCGGTCATACCGGAAAAGGCCGAGGTCACAACCCCCAAAAATGAGCCCGGATGCCTGGGGGCAGGGGGTGGGGCGCGGGGGGGGGGCACCCGGACGCCTGGGCCCCTCGGGGTGGGGGTGGCCCATGCCCTGACACCCCCCCAAACACCTTGTTCCCCCCCCACAGATGCTGAAATTTTGGCCGGAGAGACTCCTGCAGGTAAGCTGTATGCAAATGAGCTCTGCATATTCATAAGCGAGCCCTCCAACCCCATTGGCTGCTCCCCCTCCCCACCTGGAAGAGGGTCCCCCACTCATTTTGGGGGGGGGGGGCACCCAGGCATCCGGGTGGCGTTTTGGGGGGGGGGACGGGGGGGACCCCGGCATTCGGGGGGGGACCCCGGCATTGGGGGGGGGACCCCGGCATTGGGGGGGGGACCCCGGCATTGGGGGGGGACCCAGGCATTGGGGGGGACCCCAGCATTTGGGGGGGACCCCCAGGCATTTGGGGGGGGACCCAGGCATTGGGGGGGGACCCCGGCATTCGGGGGGGACCCCCAGGCGTTTGGGGGAGACCCAGGCATCCATAGGGGGGACCCCGGCATTTGGGGGGGACTCCAGCATTCGGGGGGGACCCCCAGGCATTCGGGGGGGACCCCAGCATTCGGGGGGGACCCCCAGGCGTTTGGGGGAGACCCAGGCATCCATAGGGGGACCCCAGGCATTCGGGGGGGGACCCCAGCATTCGGGGGGGACCCCAGGCGTTTGGGGGGGACCCAGGCATCCATAGGGGGGGCCCAGGCATTCGGAGAGGGGACCCCAGCATTCGGGGGGGACCCCCAGGCGTTTGGGGGAGACCCAGGCATCCATAGGGGGGGCCCAGGCATTCGGGGGGGACCCCAGCATTCGGGGGGGACCCCAGGCGTTTGGGGGAGACCCAGGCATCCATAGGGGGGACCCCGGCATTTGGGGGGGACCCCAGCATTTGGGGGGGACCCCCAGGCATTCGGGGGGGACCCCAGCATTCGGGGGGGACCCCCAGGCGTTTGGGGGAGACCCAGGCATCCATAGGGGGACCCCAGGCATTCGGGGGGGACCCCAGCATTCGGGGGGGGACCCCCAGGCGTTTGGGGGGGACCCAGGCATCCATAGGGGGGGCCCAGGCATTCGGGGGGACCCCAGCATTCGGGGGGGACCCCCAGGCGTTTGGGGGAGACCCAGGCATCCATAGGGGGGGCCCAGGCATTCGGGGGGGACCCCAGCATTCGGGGGGGACCCCCAGGCGTTTGGGGGAGACCCAGGCATCCATAGGGGGACCCCCAGGCATTTGGGGGGGGACCCAGGCATTGGGGGGGGACCCCCAGGCATTCGGGGGGGACCCCGGCATTCGGGGGGGACCCCCAGGCGTTTGGGGGAGACCCAGGCATCCATAGGGGGGCCCAGGCATTTGGGGGGGACCCCAGCATTTGGGGGGGACCCCCAGGCGTTTGGGGGGGGGACCCAGGCATTGGGGGGGGACCCCCAGCATTCGGGGGGGACCCCCAGGCGTTTGGGGGAGACCCAGGCATCATAGGGGGGGCCCAGGCATTCGGGGGGGACCCCAGCATTCGGGGGGGACCCCCAGGCGTTTGGGGGGGACCCAGGCATTTGGGGGGGGACCCAGGTGTTTGGGGGGGACCCCCAGGCATCCATAGTGGGGACCCAGGCGTTTGGGGGGGCCCCAGCATTTGGGGGGGGGGACCCCCAGGCCCCACTTCCCCCTCCCAGCGCTGTCGCAACCCCTTCCCGCACGCTGTCGCAACAACCCCCGGGGACGGTTGGTATTGGGGGGGGGGGAAGGGGGGGGGGTACAACGAACCCAGGCATCCGGATGCCCCCCACAACCGCAGCGGGGGGGGGTCCCAGGCGTCCGAGGGGGGGGTCCCAGGCGTCCGAGGGGGTCCCAGGCGTCCAAGGGTGGTCCCAGGCGTCCGAGGGGGGGGTCCCAGGCGTCCGAGGGGTGACCGAGGTGTCTGAGGGGGGTCCCAGGCATCCAAGGGGGGTCCCAGGCGTCTGAGGGGGGGGGTCCCAGGCGTCTGAGGGGGTCCAGGCATCCGAGGGGGGGGTCCCAGGCATCTGAGGGGGGACCCAGGCGTCCGAGGGGGGTCCCAGGCATCCGAGGGGGGGGACCCAGGCGTCTGAGGGGGGACCCAGGCGTCCGAGGGGGGGGTCCCAGGCGTCTGAGGGGGTCCCAGGCGTCTGAGGGGGGACCCAGGCGTCTGAGGGGGGACCCAGGCATCCAAGGGGGGGGTCCCAGGCGTCTGAGGGGGGACCCAGGCGTCCGAGGTGGTCCCAGGCGTCCGAGGGGGGGGACCCAGGCGTCCGAGGGGGGACCCAGGCGTCCGAGGGGGGACCCAGGCATCTGAGGGGGGGGGACCCAGGCGTCCGAGGGGGGGGTCCCAGGCGTCCGAGGGGGGGGTCCCAGGCGTCCGAGGGGGGTCCCAGGCATCCGAGGGGGGGGTCCCAGGCGTCCGAGGGGGGGGTCCCAGGCGTCCGAGGGGGGGTCCCAGGCGTCCGGGGCGACCCAGGCGTCCGGGCTGACGGTTACCGGGCGCAGAGCCCGAATGCGGGCGTCAGCGGGAGCTGGGCCGCGTGGTGGGGGGCACGGCCGCTCGCCCCGGAGAGTGGCCCTGGCAGGTGAGCCTCCAGCTGCGGGGGGAACACTTCTGCGGGGGCACCCTCGTCACCCCGCTGTGGGTGCTCTCGGCCGCCCACTGCTTCCAGGGGTGAGTCCCGGGGGGGGCCCGGGGGTGGAGGTGGGGGGACGACCCCCGTGGGGAGGGTGGTTCTGGAGCGGGACCTTACTTGGAGACCCCCCCCCGTCCCCTTGGGGTACCTGGAAATCCACTGGGATGCCACCCAGATCCCCACTGGGCCACCCAGATCCCCACTGGGCCACCCAGATCTCCTTAGGACCCCTTGAACCCTGTTGGGCCACCTAGATCCTCACTGGGCCACCTGGATCCCCACTGAGCCACCCAGATCTCCTTAGCACCCCTTGAACCCTGTCAGGCCACCTAGATCTCCACTGGGCCACCTAGATCCTCACCAGGGCTCCCAGAACCCCTTTGGGCCACCTAGGTATTCACTGGACCACCTAGAACCCTGTTGGGCCACCTTGATCCTTGTTGAGCCACCTAGAACCCCATTGGTCCTCCCAGAAGCCATGTGGGCCAGGTAGATGCCCATCAGGACAGCTAGATCCTCATTGGGCCAGCTACCACCCCATTCGGACCACCTAGATCCCCATTGGGCCAGCTAGATCCTCACTGGGGCACCCAGAACTTGATTGGAGCACCCATGACCTGGGGTGGGGGCACCCATGACCCATTGGGCCACCCAGATCTCCTTGGAGCACCTAAGACCATGATGGGGGCACCCATCACTGGGGTTGGGGCACCTAGAACTTCACTGGGGCACCTTGACCTGGGTTGGGGCACCTCAGACCGTGGTTGGGGCACCTCAGACCGTGGTTGGGGCACCTCAGACCATGGTTGGGGCACCTCAGGACCGTGGTTGGGGCACCTCAGACCGTGGTTGGGGCACCCATGACTGGGGTTGGGGCACCTAGAACCTGGTTGGGGCACCTCAGACCGTGGTTGGGGCACCTCAGACCATGGTCAGGGCACCTAGAACCTGGCTGGGGCACCTCAGACCATGGTCGGGGCACCTCAGACCGTGGTTGGGGCACCCATGACTGGGGTTGGGGCACCTAGAACCTGGTTGGGGCACCTCAGACCACGGTTGGGGCACCTAGAACCTGGTTGGGGCACCTCAGACCATGGTCAGGGCACCTAGAACCTGGTTGGGGCACCTCAGACCATGGTTGGGGCACCTAGAACCTGGTTGGGGCACCTCAGACCGTGGTTGGGGCACCCATGACTGGGGTTGGGGCACCTAGAACCTGGTTGGGGCACCTCAGACCACGGTTGGGGCACCTAGAACCTGGTTGGGGCACCTCAGACCACGGTTGGGGCACCTAGAACCTGGTTGGGGCACCTCAGACCGTGGTTGGGGCACCCATGACTGGGGTTGGGGCACCTAGAACCTGGTTGGGGCACCTCAGACCACGGTTGGGGCACCTAGAACCTGGTTGGGGCACCTCAGACCATGGTCAGGGCACCTAGAACCTGGTTGGGGCACCTCAGACCATGGTTGGGGCACCTAGAACCTGGTTGGGGCACCTCAGACCGTGGTCAGGGCACCTAGAACCTGGTTGGGGCACCTCAGACCGTGGTTGGGGCACCCATGACTGGGGTTGGGGCACCTAGAACCTGGTTGGGGCACCTCAGACCACGGTTGGGGCACCTAGAACCTGGTTGGGGCACCTCAGACCATGGTCAGGGCACCTAGAACCTGGTTGGGGCACCTCAGACCATGGTTGGGGCACCTCGAACCTGGTTGGGGCACCTCAGACCGTGGTTGGGGCACCCATGACTGGGGTTGGGGCACCTAGAACCTGGTTGGGGCACCTCAGACCACGGTTGGGGCACCTAGAACCTGGTTGGGGCACCTCAGACCATGGTCAGGGCACCTAGAACCTGGTTGGGGCACCTCAGACCATGGTTGGGGCACCTCGAACCTGGTTGGGGCACCTCAGACCGTGGTTGGGGCACCCATGACTGGGGTTGGGGCACCTAGAACCTGGGTGGGGCACCTTGACCCGGGTTGGGGCACCTCAGACCATGGTTGGGGCACCCATGATTGGGGTTGGGGCACCTAGAACCTGGTTGGGGCATGTCCACCTGGGTTGGGGCACCTTGACTGGGGTTGGGGCACCTAGAACCTGGTTGGGGCATGTCCACCTGGGTTGGGGCACCTTGACTGGGGTTGGGGCACCTAGAACCTGGGTGGGGTGCCCGTGGCCGGGCTTGGGGCACGCGGAGGGCACGGGGTGACAGCGGTGGCACCCTCCCAGGCCCAACGGGAGCCGGGCGGAGCTCACGGCCTGGCGGGCGGTGGTGGGCCGGCTGCAGCTGCAGGAGACGGGGGGCCAGGAGAGGATGGTGGCGGAAGTGGTGGTCCACGAGGGCTACCGGCGGGTGGAGGGGGGCCACGACCTGGCGCTGGTCCGCCTGGAGTCCCCCGTCACCCTCGGGCCCCGCGTGGGCACCATCTGCCTGCCCCAGGCCCACCACCCCTTCGCCTTCGGCACCCCGTGCTGGATCACCGGATGGGGCCACGTGGCTGAGAACGGTGAGGACCGGACACCCGGGTGCCCCGGGGCAGGGGGGCTGGGGGTCCATGGTGGTGGTCTCCATGGTGGTGGGTCTCCATGGGGCGGTTCTTGGCCATCTGGGGCCTCACGGAGGTGGGTCTCCATGGTGGTGGGTCTCCATGGGGCGGTTCTTGGCCATCTGGGGCCCCATGGTGGTGGTCTCCATGGTGGTGGGTCTCCATGGGGCGGTTCTTGGCCATCTGGGGCCTCACGGAGGTGGGTCTCCATGGTGGTGGGTCTCCATGGGGCGGTTCTTGGCCATCTGGGGCCCCACGGAGGTGGTCTCCATGGTGGTGGGTCTCCATGGGGCGGTTCTTGGCCATCTGGGGCCCCCACGGAGGTGGGTCTCCATGGTGGTGGGTCTCCATGGGGCAGTTCTTGGCCATCTGGGGCCCCACGGAGGTGGGTCTCCATGGTGGTGGGTCTCCATGGGGCGGTTCTTGGCCATTGGGGCCCCACGGAGGTGGGTCTGCATGATGATGTGTCCCCATGGAGGTGGCTGCCTGTGGTGGTGGGTCTCCGTCACCCCTGTCCCCATGCTGGTGGGTCTCCATCACTGTCCCCCCATGGTGGTGGGTCTCCATCACCCCTGTCCCCATGCTGGTGGGTCTCCATCACTCCTGTCCCCCCACGCTGGTGGGTCTCCGTCACCCCTGTCCCCATGCTGGTGGGTCTCCATCACTGTCCCCCTGTAGTGGTGGGTCTCCATCACTCCTGTCCCCCCATGGTGGTGGGTCTCTGTCACCCCTGTCCCCACGCTGGTGGGTCTCCATCACCCATGTCCCCACGCTGGTGGGTCTCCATCACTGTCCCCCCATGGTGGTGGGTCTCCGTCACCCCTGTCCCCACGCTGGTGGGTCTCCATCACTGTCCCCCCGTGGTGGTGGGTCTCCGTCACCCCTGTCCCCACGCTGGTGGGTCTCCATCACCCATGTCCCCATGCTGGTGGGTCTCCATCACTCCTGTCCCCCCATGGTGGTGGGTCTCCGTCACCCCTGTCCCCACGCTGGTGGGTCTCCGTCACCCCTGTCCCCACGCTGGTGGGTCTCCGTCACCCATGTCCCCGTGGTGGTGGGTCTCCGTCACCCCTGTCCCCACGCTGGTGGGTCTCCGTCACCCATGTCCCCACGCTGGTGGGTCTCCATCACTGTCCCCCCGTGGTGGTGGGTCTCCGTCACCCCTGTCCCCACGCTGGTGGGTCTCCATCACCCATGTCCCCATGCTGGTGGGTCTCCATCACTCCTGTCCCCCCTTGGTGGTGGGTCTCCGTCACCCCTGTCCCCACGCTGGTGGGTCTCCGTCACCCCTGTCCCCACGCTGGTGGGTCTCCGTCACCCATGTCCCCGTGGTGGTGGGTCTCCATCACCCATGTCCCCACGCTGGTGGGTCTCCATCACTGTCCCCCCGTGGTGGTGGGTCTCCGTCACCCCTGTCCCCACGCTGGTGGGTCTCCATCACCCATGTCCCCATGCTGGTGGGTCTCCATCACTCCTGTCCCCCCATGGTGGTGGGTCTCCGTCACCCCTGTCCCCACGCTGGTGGGTCTCCGTCACCCCTGTCCCCACGCTGGTGGGTCTCCGTCACCCATGTCCCCGTGGTGGTGGGTCTCCGTCACCCATGTCCCCACGCTGGTGGGTCTCCGTCACCCATGTCCCCACGCTGGTGGGTCTCCGTCACCCATGTCCCCGTGGTGGTGGGTCTCCGTCACCCATGTCCCCACGCTGGTGGGTCTCCATCACTGTCCCCCCGTGGTGGGTGGCCCCCCGTGACGACGTCCCCCCTCGGGGCGCCCCCTCCCCCCGTGGCAGTGTCCCTGCCGGCGGGGTCTCCCCTCCAGAAGGTGGCCCTGGACCTCCTGAGCCCCGACATCTGCAACTGCCTCTACTCCAACCTGCGGCGCCGGGAGCTGGCGCGGCCGGCACGGCCCAGCATGGTGTGCGCCGGCGGGCAGGAGGGCGGCCGCGGCGCCTGCCAGGTGCGGGGCGCCCCGGGGGGCTGGGGGGGGCTGTGGGGGGGCTGTGGGGGGCTATAGGGGGCTGTAGGGGGGGCTGGGGGGGGCTGTGGGGGGGCTGTGGGGGGCTATAGGGGGCTGTAGGGGGGCTGGGGGGGGCTGTGGGGGGGCTCTGGGGGGCTATAGGGGGCTGTAGGGGGGCTATAGGGGGCTATAGGGGGCTGTAGGGGGGCTAGGGGGGGCTGTAGGGGGGCTATGGGGGGCTGTGGGGGGCTACAGGGGGGCTATGGGGGGATATATGGGGCTGTAGGGGGGGCTGTAGGGGGGCTGTAGGGGGCTGTAGGGGGCTGTGGGGGGCTATAGGGGGGCTATGGGGGGATATATGGGGCTGTAGGGGGGCTGTAGGGGGGCTATAGGGGGCTGTAGGGGGGCTATAGGGGGCTGTAGGGGGGCTATGGGGAGCTATGCGGGGGATATGGGGGGCTATAGGGGGATTTGTGGGCTGTAGGGGGGGCTATAGGGGGGCTATGGGGGGGATATGTGGGGCTGTAGGGGGTCTATAGGGGGCTATGGGGGGTCTATAGGGGGCTATGGGGGGTTTATAGGGGACTATAGGGGGCTATATGTGGCTATGGGGGGTCTATAGGGGTCTATAGGGGGCTATGGGGGTCTATAGGGGGCTATAAGGAGCTGTAGGGGTCTATAGGGGGCTATGGGGGGGTCTATAGGGGGACTATAGGGGTCTATATGTGGCTATGGGGGGTCTATAGGGGGCTATAGGGGTCTATATGTGGCTATGGGGGGTCTATAGGGGGCTATAGGGGTCTATATGTGGCTATGGGGGGTCTATAGGAGCTATAGGGGTCTATAGGGGCTATATGTGGCTATGGGGGGGGTCTATAGGGGTCTATATGTGGCTATGGGGGGTCTGTAGAGGTCTATAGGGGACTATAGGGGTCTATAGGGGGCTCTAGGTCCCCCCGTCCGTGTGCTGAGCCCCTGCCCCCCCCAGGCCGACTCGGGGGGCCCGCTGGCCTGCGGGGGCCCGGGGGGCCGGTGGGTGCAGGCCGGGGTGCTGAGCTTCGCCGTGGGCTGCGCCCGCCCCAACGGGCCAGTGCTGGCCACGGGGCTGGCGGCCCACGCCGGCTGGCTGAGGAGGCGGCTGCCCCCCGCCGCCTTCGCCCCCCGGGACCCCCCCCGCCCCCCGGCCTGCAGGACGGCAAGTGCCTGGGTGAGCCCCGGGGCCCCAGCTGTGGGTGGGGGGCACCCCATGGCCCTGGGGACCCCATTGTATGGGTGGGGGGCACCCCATGGCCCTGGGGACCCCATTATATGGGTGGGGGGCACCCCATAACCCCTGGGGACCCTGATGTATAGGTGGGGGGCACCCCATGGCCCTGGGGGCCCCATTATATGGGTGGGGGGCACCCCATGGCCCCGGGGACCCTGAGCTGTGGGTGGGGGGCACCCCATGGCCCTGGGGATCCTGATGTATGGGTGGGGGGCACCCCATGGCCCCGGGACCCCATTATATGGGTGGGGGGCACCCCATGGCCCTGGGGACCCCATTATATGGGTGGGGGGCACCCCATGGCCCCGGGGACCCCGAGCTGTAGGTGGGGGGCACCCCATGGCCCCGGGACCCCAATCTATGGGTGGGGGGCACCCCATGGCCCCGGGCTGACCCCCCGCCCCCCCCAGGCTGCGGGATGCAGGGGGGCCCGCGCCTGGAGCCCCCCGCCGGCCCCTCCTGGCCCTGGGGGGTCAGCCTGCGGCTGGGGGGCGGCACCGCTGCGGGGGGGTGCTGGTGGCCGAGGCCTGGGTGCTGACGGCGGCCCACTGCTTCATTGGGTGAGTGGGGGACCCCCAAGCGCCCCCCGCCCCATAGCGCCGGCCGGGACCCCCAAGCGCCCCCTGCCCCATAGCATCGGCCGGGACCCTGGCGTCCGGGACCCCAAACCGCCCCCCCTGCCCCATAGCATCGGCCGGGACCCAGGGGTCTGGGACCCCAAACTGCCCCCCTGCCCCATAGCGCCGGCCGGGACCCAGGGGTCTGGGACCCCAAACTGTCCCCCTGCCCCATAGCGTCCCC